>NC_142808.1:21104778-21314778 GCF_049724085.1 Artemia sp. Qi Xiang Cuo | reverse complement strand
CGCGCGTACGTAGGCTAACCTAGCCTAACCTAACTTAACCTAACTTAATCTAACCTAACCTAACCTAATCATAAACCTAACTTTTTGCCTGTCTCTCACCTAACCTACGCTAACCTAAGTGAAGCATACATGGGCTAACCTAAACTAACATAACCTAACCTAAAATAATCGAGACTAACCTAACCATACTCCCCGGAAAAGTTTAGGATAACTTATCATGATCTCTAATGATAAGTTAACCTAACCTAACTTAAACAGTGAATTTCCATCATTCAGACTGGTGGACTGAGACCCCAATATTGAGCTAGTGGATTTCCACCATTCAGGCTGGTGGACTAAGACCCCAATTTTCCAACTCTTGCATTTCATGACAGAAATTCATGCGTGTACGTAGGCTAACCTAGTCCAACCTAACTTAACCTAACCTAATTTAATCTATCCTAACCTAACCTAATCATACACCTAACTTTTTGCCTGTCTCTCACCTAACTTAGGCTAACCTAAGTGAAGCGTACATTGGGCTAACCTAACCTAACTTAACCTAACCTAACTTAATCTAACCTAACCTAACCATACTCACCAGAAAAGGTTAGGTTAACTTATCATGAGCGCTCATAATAAGTTGACCTAATCTAACTTAAACAGTGAATTTCCACCGTTCAGCCTGGTGGACTGAGACCCCAATATTGAGCTAGTGGATTTCCACCATTCAGGCTGGTGGACTAAGACCCCAATTCTGAGCTAGTGAATTTCCACCGTTCAGGCTGGTGGACTGGGACCCCACTACTGAGCTAGTGGATTTCCACCATTCGATCTGGTGGACTATGACCCCAATTTTCCAACTCTTGCATTTCATGACAGAAATTCAAAATGAACTTCGAAAAATCAAGAGAATGTAACTGTGAGAAGGTAAAGCACAACAAGTCACTACTGAAATATTCCAATTCTTGCATTTCACGACAGAAATTCAAAATGAAATTTGAAAAATTAAGACAATGTAACTGTGATATGGTAAGTGTGTAAGTTTTTGTGTGTGTGTAAGTTTTGGTGTGTGTGTGTGTGTGTGTAAGTTTTCGTGTGTGTGTGCGTAAGTTTTCGTGTGTGTGTGTGTGTAAGTTTTTGTGTGTGTGTGTAAGTTTTTGTACGTGTGTGTGTAAGTTTTTGTGTGTGTAAGTTTTTGTGTGCATGTAAGTTTTTGTGTGCATGTAAGTTTTTGCGTGTGTGTGTAAGTTTCTGTGTGTGTGTGTGTTTGTGTAAGTTTTTGTGTGTATAAGATTTTGTGTGTGTGAGTTTTGACGTGTGTGTGTGTAAGTTTTCGTGTGTGTGTGTGTGTGTGTGTGTGTGTAAGTTTTTGTGTGCATGTAAGTTATCATGTGCATGTGTAAGTGTGTGTGTGTGTGTGTGTGTTTGTGTGTGTGTGTGTGTGTTTTTGTTTTTGTGTGTTTGTTTGTGTGTTTGATTATTTTTATATTTTTGTGTGTTTGTGTGTGTGTGTGTGTGTGTGTGTATTTCTGTGTGTTTTTGCTTGTTTTTTTGTTTGTGTTTGTTAGTTTGTGTGTGTTTGTTTTTTTGTGTTTTTGTGTTTGTGTTTGTTTTTGTGTGTTTGTTTGTTTTTGTATGTTTGCTTGTTTTTTTTTTTTTGTGTGTTTGTTTGTGTGTTTGTGTGTAAGTTTTTGTGTGTGTGTGAGTGTGTGTGTGTGTGTGTTAGTTTTTGTGGGTGTGTGTAAGTTTTTGTGTGTGTGTAGATTTTTATGTCCATGTAAGTTTTCGTGTGCATGTAAGTTTTTGCATGTGGGTGTAAGTTTTTGTGTGTGTGTGTAAGTGTTTGTGTGTATAAGCTTTTGTGTGTGGGTGTTAGTTTTTGTGTGTGTTTGTATGTTTGTGTGTGTTTGTGTGTGTGTCTTATTTTTTTGTGTGTGTGAGTGTTTTTTTGTTTGTGTTTGTTTTTTTTTTGGTTTTTGTTGGGGTATGTATTTTTTTGTGTGTGTAATTTTTGGCTTGTGTCTGTATTTTTTCGTGTGTGTGTGTTTTTGTTTTGTGTGTGTGTGTGTGTGCGTAAGTTTTTGTGAGTGTTTGTTTTAGTTTTTGTTGTGTTTAAGTTTTTTTTTGTGTGTGTGTGTGTGTGTGTGTAAGTTTTTTTGTGTGTGTAAGTTTTTGCGTGTGTGTGTGTGTAAGTTTTCGTGTGTGTGTGTGTGTGTGTGAGTTTTGTTTGTGTTTTTGTGTGTGTGTGTGTAAGTTTTTGTGTGTGTGTAAGTTTTTGTGTGCATGTAAGTTTTCGTGTGCATGTGTATGTTTTTGTGTGTGTGTGTGTGTGTGTGTGTGTGTGTGTGTGTGTGTGTGTGTGTGTTAGTGTGTGTGTGTGTAAGTTTTGACGTGTGTGTGTAAGTTTTCGTGTGTGTGTGTGTGTTAGTTTTCATGCACATGTGTATGTTTTTGTGTGTGTAAGTTTTGGCGTGTGTCTGTAAGTTTTCGTGTGTATGTGTGTAAGTTTTGTGTGTGTGCGTGTAAGTTTTTGTGCGTGTGTGTATGAGTTTTTTTGTGTTCATGTGTAAGTTTTTGTGTGTGTGTGTGTTTGTGTGTGTGTGTAAGTTTTTGTGTGTGTGTAAGTTTTTGTGTGTGTGGGTGAGTTTTCGTGTGTTTGTTTGTGTGGGTTTAATTTTTGTGTGTGTGTGTGTGTGTGTGTAAGTTTTTGTGTGCATGTAAGTTTTTGTCTGCATGTAAGTTTTCGCGTGCATGTGTAAGTTTTTGTGTGTGTGTGTGTGTGTGTGTGTGTGTGTGTGTGTGTGTGTGTAAGTTTGTGTGTGTGTAAGTTTTTTCTTGTGTGTGTGATTTTTCTTGTGGGTTTGTTTTTTTTTTGTGTGTGTGTGTGTGTGCACAAGTTTTTGTGCGTGTGTGTGAGTTTTTTTTTGTGTTCATGTGTAAGTTTTTGTGTGTGTGTGTGTGTGAGTTTTTTTGTGTGTGTAAGTTTTGGAGTGTGTGTGTGAGTTTTCGTGTGTGTGTGTGAGTGTTAGTTTTGTGTGTGTGTGTGTGTGTGTGTAAGTTTTTGTGTGCATGTAAGTTTTTGTCTGCATGTAAGTTTTCGTGTGCATGTGTAAGTTTTTGTGTGTGCGTGTGTGTGTGAGTTTTCGTGTGTGTGTGTGTAAGTTTTGACGTGTGTGTGTAAGTTTTCGTGTGTGTGAGTAAGTTTTGGCGTGTGTGTGTAAGTTTTCATGTGTGTGTGTGTAAGTTTTCGTGTGCATTTAAGTTTTGGCGTGTGTCTGTAAGTTTTTGATTGTTGGTCTAAGTTTTTGTGAGTGTGTGTGTGAGTTTTTTTTGTGTTCATGTTTAAGTTTTTGTGTGTGGATGTAAGTTTTGTGTGTGTGTGTGTGTGATTTTTGGCGTGTGTGTGTGTGAGTTTTTGTGTGTGTAAGTTTTTTTTGTGTGTGTGTGTGTATAAGTTTGTGTGTGTGTGTGTGTGTGTGTGTGTGTGTGTGTGTGTAATTTTTTGTGTGTGTTATTTTTTGGGTGTGTGTTTTAGTTTTCGTGTGTGTGTGTGTAATTTTTTTGTGTGTGTGTGTGTGTGTGTGTGTAAGTTTTTGTGAGTGAGTGTGTGAGTTTTTTTTTTGTGTTCATGTGTAAGTTTTTGTGTATGTGTGTGTGTGTGTGTGTGTAATTTTTTGTGTGTGTGTAAGTTTTGTGTGTGTGTGTGTTTGTGTGTGTAAGTTTTGTGTGTGTGTGTGTGTGTGTGTGTGTGTGTGTAAGTTTTGGCGTGTGTGTGTAAGTTTTGGCGTGTGTGTGTGTGTGTGTGTGTGTGTGTGTGTGAGTTTTGGCGTGTGTGTGTGTGTCAGTTTTCGTGTGTGTGTGTGTGTTTAAGTTTTCGTGTGCATGTGTTAGTTTCTGTTTTTGTTATTTTGTGCTTAGTTTCTTTTTTTTTCTTGTTTGTTTATTTATTTTTTGTTATTCGTTGTTTTTTCATTATTTTTTGATCTTGTGGGTGAGTTTTTTTTTGTTTTATTTTGCATTTTTTTGTGTGTGTGTGTGTGTGTGTGTGTGTAATTGTTTTTGTGTGTGTGTTTTTTTTGACGTGTGTGTGTTTGTTTTCGTGTGTGTGTGTGTGTGTGTGTGTGTGTGTAAGTTTTTGTGTGCATGTAAGTTTTTGTGTGCATGTAAGTTTTCGTGTGCATGTGTAATCCCAAATCATAGGTTTCAGACAGCATTCACCAACGAAATACTAGGAAACCTTATCTCAGAAAAGCCTGAAATAACAAACTATTCACCCCAAACTAGAAGTTTCAGTCAACAAACACCTATGAGAGATTAAGAATCATAACTCTGAAAAGACCAAAAAGCAAACTACACCTCCCAAATCATGATTTTCTGACAACACATACCTATGAAAGGCTAAGAAATCTAGCTCAGAAAAGTCAAAAATAGCAAATTAACCATCCCAAATCATAGGTTTCAGTCAACACACACCTACGAATGGCTAAGAAATCTAGCACAGAAAAGTCAAAAAATAGCAACCCACACATCCCAAATCATAGGTTTCACACACCACACACCTATGAGAGACTGAGGAATCTGGTTATGAAAAGTCAGAAATAGTAATTTACATATCCCAAATCATAAGTTTCAGACAACACTCACCTATGAACGGCTAAGAAACCTAGCTCAGAAAAGTCAAAAATAGCAAACTAGTCATCCCAAACTATAGGTTTCAGACAACAAACACCTATGAGTGACTAAGAAATCCAGCTCAGAAAAGTCAAAAGTAGCAATCCACCCATCCCAAATCATAGGTTTCAGACAACACACACCTATGAAAGGCTAAGAAATCTAGCTCAGAAAAGTCAAAAATAGCAAACTACATATCCCAAATCATAGGTTTCAGTCAACACGCACCCACGAAAGACTAAGAAACCTAGCTCAGAAAAGTCAAAAATAGCAAACTACTCATCCCAAACTATTGGTTTCAGACAACATTCACCTACGAAATACTAGAAAACCTTAGCTCAGAAAATCCTGAAATAGCAAATTAACCATCCCAAATCATAGGTTTCAGTCAACACATACCTATGAAAGTCTAAGAAACCTAGCTCAGAAAAGTCGAAAATAGCAAACTACTCATCCCAAACTATAGGTTTCAGACATCACACACCTATGAAAGACTAAGAAATCCAACTCAAAAAAGCCCGAAATAGTAATTTACATATCCCAAATCATTAGTTTCAGACAGCATTCACCTACGAAATACTAAGAAACCTTAGCTCAGAAAAGTCTGAAATAACCAACTACTCATCCCAAACTCGAAGTTTTCAGACAACAAACGCCTATGAGTGACTAAGAATCCTAGCTCTGAAAAGTCTAAAAAGGAAACTACAACTCCCAAATCATAATTTTCAGAAAGGAGACACCTATGAAAGGACAAGAAATCTAGCTCAGAAAAGTCAAAAATAGCAAATTAACCATCTCAAATCATAGGTTTCAGTCAACACACACCAACAAACGTCTAAGAAACCTAGCTCAGAAAAGTCAAAAATAGCAGTCTACTCATCCCAAACTATTGGTTTCAGACAACATTCACCTACGAAATACTAGAAAACTTTAGCTCAGAAAAGCCTGAAATAGCAAACTAAACATCCCAAATCATAATTTTCTATCAACACATATCCATGAAAGTCTAAGAAACCTAGCTCAGAAAAGTCGAAAATAGCAAACTACACATCCCAAATCATAGGTTTCAGACACCACACACCTATGAAAGACTAAGAAATCCAACTCAGAAAAGTCAAAAATAGCAAACTACATATCCCATATCATAAGTTTCAGTCACCACACACCTATGAAAGACTAAGAAATCAAACTCAGAAAAGCCCGAAATAGTAATTTACATATCCCAAATCATAAGTTTCAGACAGCATTAACCTACGAAATACTAAGAAACCTTAGCTCAGAAAAGTCTGAAATAGCCAACTACTCATCCCAAACTCGAAGTTTCAGACAACAAACACCTATGAGTGACTAAGAATCCTAGCTCTGAAAAGTCCAAAAAGCAAACTACACCTCCCAAATCATAATTTTCTGAAAGGACACACCTATGAAAGGCTAAGAAATCTAGCTCAGAAAAGTCAAAAATAGCAAATTAAACATCTCAAATCATAGTTTTCAGTCAACACACACCAACAAAAGTCTAAAAAACCTAGCTCAGACAAGTAAAAAATAGCAAACTGCTCATCCCAAACTATTGGTTTCAGACAACATTCACCTACGAAATACTAGAAAACTTTAGTTCAGAAAAGCCTGAAATAGCAAACTAAACATCCCAAATCATAATTTTCTATCAACAAATATCTCTGAAAGGCTAAGAAACCTAGCTCAGAAAAGTCAAAAATAGCAAACTAGACATCCCAAATCACAGGTTTCAGACACCACACACCAATGAAAGACTAAGAAATACAACTCAGAAAAGTCAAAAATAGCAAACTACATATCCCAAATCATAAGTTTCAGTCAACACACACCAACGAAAGGCTAAGAAACCTAGCTCATAAAAGCCTGAAAAAGCAAACTACTCATCCCAAACTATTGGTTTCAGACAACATTCACCTAGGAAATACTAGGAAACCTTAGCTCAGAAACGCCTGAAGTAGCAAACTACACACCCCAAATCATAGGTTTCAGACAACACACATCAACGAACGACGGGGGATCGGGGGAGGACCTTTGGGACCCAGGGAGGACGTTTGGGGGTCCGGGGGGGCAGTTGGGGACCGGTGGAGGGCCTTTGGGACCCCGTTGGTCCTTTGGGAGCTCGATGGGCCTTTGGGGGGCTGGTGGGCCCTTGAGGACCAGGGGAGGGCCTTTGAGGGTCTGAGGAGGGCGTTTGGGGGGCGGGGGCTCTTGGGGAGCTGGGGGGCAACTTTGAGTACCGGTGTTTCCTTCGGGGTTGGGGTAGGAGGATCGGAACCCTTTGGGGTTGGGTTAGAGGACCTCACAACACTGTTCAAACGAAACTTGTGTATTATAACGTCCATAGAGTTTCACCATTAATTTCTCTTCTAAAATCTCTTCAAAAATCATCTTTTAAAATGTCTCTATCTGTTTCGCCCAAATAATCCCATAACCTCTCTAAAACGGTTTCACCCAAATAATCCCTAAACGTAATTCAGCGTGTTCCTTTTGTTTGGCATCTCTGCGCTAATGCATTTCAAATTAATAAGAAACCTGATTCCCGCGCTAAAACAATTCATCGCTAAGATGTTTCTTGGAGAATGGTTTCCATGGCCTTTGGCTATTAATATCCTTTGGAGTTCGACCAAAAGAGTTGTTTCCGAGGTAAAGACATTAATGACTTGGATCTATTCCTGGAGAATCGTTTCTAGGTGAAAATTTTTAAAGTCTGACAGATGATGTCATTGGTTGATTGATCTGTCAAGAAAGGGGAAATTAATTTGTTGTTTCTAAGGGGAATTATTGATTCACGATAGGTGAATTGAGGTCGACAGCACAGGTGTTCCAAGGTCGATGTTGTTGTTGTTGTAAGTGCACGCTCTCAGCGAATCTCAAGGTCAAATTGTTATGTAAACAAAGCCCTCTGATTGCCTGAGAATGGGGGATCTAACTGTTACCATGGAAACTCATAACATTTGGCTTGAACAACAATAACAAATACTGTTTCCCGGAAACTCATAACATCTGGCTTGAACAACAAATATTGGAAACACGCGATCTCCCGGAAACTCATAACATCTGCATTGAACAACAACAAGAAGGGAGTGACAAAGTTCCTGTTTTTCCCATTCTCACTGACAAAATCCATAAAACCGTCAAATAATCAACACACATAACCATCCGTGAAAACAGACATAAATGTGACAAAGTTCCTGTTTTTTCATTCTCACTGACAAAATCCATAAAACCATCCATAAATGTGACAAAATTCCTGTTTTTCAAATTCTCACTGACAAAAACCATAAAAACATGCATAAATTATGTCCTGTCACGAGTTATAGGGTCATCTCTACAGAGAAACTGCTTGTAAGTATAGCCGCGACATCGGAACACAAAATATAGTAGTGCATGGAAGCCGCAGCTTTTAGTCGTCAGATCCTGCACTCTCTTCCGATTTTGAATAATAATGTTACGACTGCTATCAATATAGTTGCTGATGGGGGGCTTGTAGAATGTAAAGGGTAGACCAAGAGGATCAAACAATTCAATCGTCTTCATTGTTTGATAGATACACAACCAATGACCCGTCTGCACAGTTGACGGACTGCTATTAACAATAATTAAGGTATTGTTGACACTTTGAATTTTTCCAAGATAGTCCGAGGGCATACAATAGGATTTGTACTGGGACATGTAGGGGTCCATATTAAATACATTGATTATTTGACTGGTGTTCCTGGCGCCAAGTCTAGTGGAACACTGCCGTCGGGTGTGATTTCCCAATACGTTTCATATTGATTTAGTGAGATTAGTGCAACACTCTCAGCCAATGGGTCGCCAAATGTACACTCTAAACGCACACTCCCCGTACGTACTATACTCATATCCTGTGTACCTGACAAATCCAGTACAATGATACCATGTGTTTTAGCAAACATATCTTCGGTTATACCATTTTCAAATAGTTGTGAGTCATGGTCTAGGGTTTGCATGGTCAACTCGTACAATGTTCTATAGGATTTATCAAAAGATAGATTGTAGAGTGGGATGCCATTTACTTTGCACACAAGAGATGAACGTCCAAACATCTCGAATTTATGTGGGCATTCAGTCCATGATCCTATTGCACTGGCGCTTTTTACAAATGCCAAAGCCAATTTTGACGGAATTTCGCCATTGATAAAGGATGAATCGGTGAAGGTGCGTGAGCCCATTGCAATATGACGCTGATTGGTGATTGTATGAGGAAAAAGTAGTTTAATATTATTGCCATTGGCTCTCAGTTTTTCCACGGCCAAAGCAACAGTACTTATGACCTGTTGTTTGCGCACATGATGTAGTGCCGAGGTGAGGGAGAGGCTTACATCAGGATTGGCAACAAGTTCTTTTCTCAATATGAAATTGGAGGGTGCAAGCGTCAGTTTTATATCCACTTTAACGTTGGGCGGCAGCCATTGGGGTATATTAAATATTTCATGATATATTTTTCCAACTAGATGTAATTCACTAGTTGTAGCATTTTTAAGTGCATCTGTACTATCATTATTAGTAATATATTCATAACCATTTTAGGTGCCTCTTAATTCCTTGTACGACTTAGGTGTCATCAATATGAATTGCATATAGCTCGTATAATTTGGGAGATTGTTGCTTGTGCTCACCAGCGTGCCATTGATGTAGACACTAATTTGACGAAATAAATTATGTAATATACAATTTTCATAGGATATTCCATCGGCCCGAATTGGCATTGTATTATTAGTTTTCCAGACTTTCATTTGCAAATCTATAAATGTTGAAGACATGTCCGTAAAGTATTCTTCATTGGAATAAATTTGAAAGTGGATATTATCAGAGAGGGGCTGTTGTGGGTAAAATTGCTCATAGTATCCATGCTTGACACTCCCATCAACATTTTCAGCATTGAATAGATTCAATGAGGCGGTGATTGAAGGTTGAGAGTCCTTATGCGGTAGGCAGGACATTTTAGGAGAAGAAATCTAGTTTCGATCTAACAATTTTCTTTCTGGGGCTTCTGTTTACAGCACGTGTCCGCTTTTTCCTTCTATTCTTTGACAAGAGGGATGATGTCTTTCGTTTCCGACCTTAGTAGAGACTGATGAGGGATGCATTGTTTCTTGACCATTTTAAACCTTTACCATTTTGTTTTAATTTCTCGCCAAGGGTTAGCGCACGGGACCTAAGATTTTCCTAAGCACTTTTCTAAAAATCCTTGCCAAAGACCCAATCGTATAGTGTAGAGGATGCAAAGTCTGTCACAAACGGTACAAGATATTTTACAGTCAGTGGTAGTGAAGAGCGAAAGAGCTTAGTAAACCAGCTGCTAAGACCATAGCCAGACATTGACGAGCGACCTTTGTAGTAGTCCATTCCATTGCCCTGTTGTCTTGGGCCAAGAGTATTAACATAGCAGTCAATATCAGGACAAGTGAATACCACTTTTTTATTAGACATCTTATTGTTGTTGAACGATGGGTCGAAAATGGCATGTAATCACAGCCAAACCTTTTGAAATTGCTATGGGATCGCCCAATTCGGTTCTTAGTGTTAACTGACAGAGTTCCAAATAGGAAGTGTTTACGGGAATATACTGAAGATGCTTGATATTGTAGTGATGAATATGTTCTTGATTGGTTTTTCGTTCAAGAACTCGTAGAAGGAAAACATTTTGAATTACCAACCCGAGATGTTTCCACAAATGAAACGTAGAGAAATATACAAGTGCCTGTGGTGAAGGCAGGCGGGTTGTCAGCACAAATGAAATTAGTGTTTTCGGTACTCTTACCACTGATTATATTGAGCTTAAAGCCAAGAACGTCCTTTAGATTATCGTTGAGAATAACCTTTTCACTGGCAATAGGTGAACTAATGTAGATCTTACCCTCCTCCTTTGAATAGTTGAAATGAAAAGCTCCCTTTTTACGAGCGGAAATTCTTTTATTAATAGAACGACATAAATCATTCATACAGGTGAGTTCCTCGTAGGGTAATTCAATGTATGGATAATTCATCCAATTGATTTTTTGAATTTGTTCTTGATCACTTGAGGATGGTGGAGGAGGCCAATCATAGGGTCTACTTTTTAAATCATATTTACGATCTTTCCTCAGGATATCGTAGGTATTTTTTAGAATACAGTCGACAAGAGCAACTTCATAATTTCCGTCGTCATATTTTATGGTGGGGGAGAATTTTATCCAAAAATCACTTGTTCTGTTCAAGTCATTGTAGAGAGGATTAGAAACATTGGACATGAAAGTCACATAGAAATCATTGGGCATTGTCAATACCTTCAGCACTGACCCAAGAATCAAAATCTGAGTTGTATCCTAGCCAGCGAACAAACAACTGTTTCTTGCCATGGCGTGTACGACTCTTTAATATCTTTTCAATTTGATAAATTTCACTAGTGTTTCTAACTTTTTGCAGTTCATATTCATAAAAACCGCCGAGAATCTCGTCATCTTTGGTGTCGCGCAGTCGATATGTCGTGGGCTCGGTGTCCAGGATTTGGGACACTTTAAAAAATTCTGTGCTCCATAAATAATTTCCTTTTTCAAAAATATTGTTGGTTCTATTAATTCGAACAGTATCACCTACTTCGAATTTCTTCTTCACATTTTTTTTTTCTCTTTTTCACCATTGGAGTATTGCTTTAGAAAAGCATCAAATGTATTTTCATTGTAGTGAACATCCCGAGGGCTTGAATTGGACAGAGATCGATGGGGTCGATGGTTGTATATCTGCATGATTTCATCTAAACCGTGAATAAAAGCCGATGTATTTTTCAGTGTACAATATCTTGAAATTAATAGACGAATCGTTCTTATTAATCGTTCAGCCAATGCAGCCTTTATCGGGCTGTGACTATGATATAGTGTTGTATTATATTTCAAAAGAACCTTTTGAACATGGGGATTAACAAATTCACTGCCGCGATCCGATTGAATTTTTCTATATGAATCCTGTTCTAGAATACTTTCAATTGTCCAAGCAACTTCAACACTTCTCTTTGACCGCAGTTGAATTGCATAGGCATAGCGACTAAGGACACTGATTGCCACCAGACTGTATTTGTAGGGTGCATTGTGACGTTGTTGAATAGCGTCTAAAGTTAAAAGATCCATTTGCATTATATGCAGAGGGAAAAAGGCTTTAGTTTCTCGATATTGTTTGCTGCGAAGCCTGTGATTCCGATGCAGTGTGAAACTCAGTTCATTCTCTAGATACTCTTTTGCTTTTTTCAATGTGGTGCCGGAGACTTTAGAAAGAGTGGTGGGGGAACTTAAACTCCCCGCTTCACCAATATTTTCATAGACACCTTTCAGAACTTCATCCATTTTGAGCGTAAACACGTAGTGTAATGTCCACTCCCCTTTTGCACACTGGAGGGTGAATCATTTCGTCTTCGCTTTTGACTAGCAGCCACAGGTGTAGTAAAATCATTGCTGCTGCTGATCGTATTTTCAAATGCTAAATCTTCTTTTTCTTTTTTAAATGGTGTTGTTGGTGGTGTTGGAGGAAGAGGACTATATTCTATTAGTTTCTTTAGAATTTGCTTAGTGACAATAAGACTTTTTTGATAGTTTGATACACACAGAAAGGTGTATAGACTATTTTCAAAGGATAAAAGTTCTTTACGATTTGTCACCATATCACAAATTAAATCAATTAGATTATAACTTTTTCCCTGAATTATAATTTGTTTCTCTGTGCTATCGACTTGAACTTGATGTTTACCACCAGTTTCCAACATAAGATAAGATAATACTCTTTTACTCTGTTCTTGATAGGTCAGTGGCAATAGGTTTCCAATTTTCAATACAATTGAATTCAATTCCTTCTCCTTTGATTGCAGTGCTGCTTCAGAATCTTGAGGAGACGTTTCCTGTTTGGAGGGATCAGTGGCGGCGGCGGCGACAGGTCTCTCACGATAAGGTGTATGTTTGTCCACACGTCGCAATGCATCTTGAAGTAAAAGCAGTTTTTTGTCATCGGCAATATTCTCGTCATTAATGAATTTGCTTAGATTGTCTTCAAAATGTTCGACGGGCGAGAGGACAAGTTCAAACGGTGTCAATTTATAGGGTTTTGCCATTCTCTAGAGAAAACTGTTTACAAGTCCTGCAATTATTGGCAGTAAAAGTGTGAAAAAGCTACCGCCTGCTCGAAGGAGCCGTGTTCGTTTAATTTTTTTTCACTTGTTTTTTAAATCCCACGCGCGGACAGTGGAACGGGGTTTCGTTTTGTGTTTTGTAAAAACATCTTGCCGTTGTAAAATTGCCTCAGTTAAATTTAAAAAAAGTTCAGATATTAGATTAATGAAATCATTGTCAACACCATGTTTGAGTATGACCTTTCTATGCGGAGGTTTTGAAGTGCTTAAAATGGAAAATAAATGCCGTTATTCATGTACTTTTTTCAGCGTGATCATGGCAACTAATAGAATTTTCTACTGTTCACCGGAAGATATACTGTAATTTCATTGTTAAAAATGTCGGTGACTACACGAGGATCCTCGGGCGTGCTCTTATTAAGATCCAGCAAATTTTACCTAAAGGGATTGCCTGGCGCCTGTTTTAACGCTGAAAATAGAGTTTGTGCGATGCGGTTGTTGTTCGTCTATTGTATATTATGTCGCTAGATATAATAACCGACAACTTGATAGATGATATAAATAGTACAATTCAAAGCAAGTGTTCACATACAGTTTTTCTGATAAAAGAGATTGTGTAGAACCAGGGTAGCGGAAATGTGTTCATGGTGAGAGCGAAGGGTGAACAATTGTAGCATTTCCTGCGAGAACTGTTCAATGGATTTAGCCAAATCATCAATAATCAGCCACGAGTTCGATTCAATACTATTGAAAACATCAAGTCCTCGTATGAATTGTAATGGTATGGATGTGGCAATAGCTTTTATTATATCACAGGACTCCTGCCAAATATTATAGCAATAGTAGATTTTTTTCGGCTTCTCCAAAAACATTTTATCGCAATTTTGAATTATTTTAGCTAAAAGTGTTGTTTTCCCCGACATTGAGGGACCACACAGAAACGATCTGAAGGGTGTTTTAAATTGATACCTGCTGCTGCTGCTGTTGCCAACAGTCGGACTACAACTAACTGTAAATCATATGGGTCCAACGAATAAGTAGTAGTAGCAATAATTTTCCCCATAGATCTATCTATTCAAGAACAACAACAACAAAAAAAAACAATATTTCATGACAGCATTTATTTCGGCACTGCATGAAAACAAATATTTGTTCAACATGAACTGCAACGATAAAAATAATAACACTTGTTCAACAAGAACAGTTGACAAAATTTCTCCGGTGGTCAACATGAAAACTCTATTTGTTCAACATGAACTGCTCGGCAATGATTTAGACACTTTTGTCCATTTTTTTTTTTTTAAAAAAAAAACACTTTTGTCCATCATCAGCACTTATTGTCTTTTTTAAAAATACTTTTTGTCCATCATCAACACTTTTCTGTACAACAACATCTTTTAAAGCACTTATTGTCAACTTAAACACTGTACAAAAAAAAACACTTTTCTATACAACAACAACAAAAAAAAACACAGAAAACACTTGAAAATACACTTGGAAACGCTAGCACAGTTGAACATATTACGGTGAATTTAAAGGTGGGATCCCCCCACCCCCCGGGGACCGCGGGGCCGAAGGCCGGCCGGCCGCGGGCGGGACCACCCCCCTCCCCACCCCGGGAGCCGCGGTGGAAAAAACACTACAATAGTTGTCCGGTCACTGCGACTGCTACAGGTTAGGTTAGTGGTTGGGTTAGGTTAGGTTGGGTTAGTGGTGGTGGTTAGATCGAGTTAGATGAGGTTGAGTTAAGGTGGTTAGATTGTCAGGTTAGATGAACAGTTGAGTTAAGGTGGTTAGTTGGAGCATTTAATTTATGAACGGGTTGGTGGTTAGTTGGTTAGTGGTTAGTTGGTTGGCATAGTTCAGATTAGGTTAATTTATCCAGACCAAGTTGATTACAATAGTCTATGCATTCAACTCAGTCTGAAATACGGTAGTGGCCGTGGGGTAGGACACTCACACCATTCTCGAGCACATAGACTTTGTCGGATATACACGACATTGCATTCTTCTCCACTCTCACAGTATAATTTCTATACTGTAGAGAGAAAATTGCAATCACTTGTGCTCTTGGCACTAGGCGTCTTTCTACACACTCTCTGTACAAGCTCATGTTGAACTTGCTCTTTACAAAGTGTGTCGGCACCCCTTTACACGCCTTCTTTTCATCTCCACTATGAGTTTCAACGCAATAGACTTTGGGGCCCGGGAACACCCCCCGGGATATTAAATCACTCCCCGTCTCTGATTTTAACATTAATAGTTGGTTGGGGGCTTGACGTTTCACCAACTCGGGGTAGAGTGATGGATTCTAGTTGGTGTAATCCATCCGCGAGCTGATGTGTTCCGCCTTTTCTAAATCACCCAATAAATCTTCAGTCCCATTTACCTTTAACAGCAGAGAATCTGTATCACAACAGTAAACTTGAACCTCCCCCTCCCGTGGCCATTGCACCTTGCACACATTGTAAAAGAACAATAACATGAGATTTTTTGAAATTCCCAGTACTGAAATGCCACCTGCACTATTCTTGTTCAGTACCACATTTCGCTTACGCCTGTGTAGAAGAACCATGCCAGTCTCTATGCTCGTGAACGATGTAAAATTGGGGTCGGCAATAATTCGCGCACACTCTAGAGGGTCAGTCATGACGTCGCAACGAGATCTATTGCGAACGCTTTCACACATTTTGCCAAACGCTGAATTTAGAATGAGCTTATACATTTCCTTCTCCACCCTTGAATTTGCCCTAGAGCATTTTTCGACAAAGGTGTCGATAAACTTTTTCAAATATGGTCGCTGATTGAACTGTAGGACCCTGTGTATTTTAGTGATTTTGAAACCGTTGCTCACCATCCAATGCCAAAACACATGGTGAACAACGACATTATGCTTAGGGTACGAATCAGCAATCAGTTTTTGTTTAGAGGGGGTCCAGTGCATAACCATATCCTCAACCAATGAACGATAGGGGCTCAGAGAGTCCCTGCTCACGGGCCGATTGATACAGGGACAGACAAAATCTTTGACTGAGTCATGACGCGCCAGCGGACTGTGACCGTCAACTTCAAAGAACCATCCTTATGGCCCATTGTCCTCGACGGTGGTAATGTCGGGGAACTCACAAGGATTCTCAAGCCCTTGATAGTTCCCACACGGCAAAGAGTAGTGAGACATTGCCGAGGGGTACAATGAGTTCATGTCCAAGAACACTGCATTTGACTTTACACCGGTGCTATTTTGTCCGCTCGGATCGGTTGATAAGATGCGGTCCCCATGAAAAACATACCCTCCCCTCATTGAACACTCTACAAAAAGGTGTTGATCTACATCGTTGATTAGGCCTATTTCCTCCCTGCTAATTTTTAAAATTAAATCCTTCACTAAATGGGGTGTGGAGAAATAATAGCCTATATCTAACCCGAACTCTGAATGGATTTGGTCTATGTTCTTACAGACTATATCCAACAGAGTTAAAACGTCACTGGCCAAGTACAGTCTACAATAATCCCACCCATTTTTACAATCCCCCTTGGACAAGACCTTCTTGGCAAACTCATACTCCTCTGCTGTGCATTCACTGTTGTTCAGTGAATTGTAAAAAGCTTCAATTGGAGGTAGTTTCACCTCACTTAAGCGAGCGCCAGAACAGTAATAGTCGTATGCGTATATACCTTTGCAGGTCAACAGGTCATACATTTCACCGTCTGGAAAGTGCTGTTTAAGCAAGGGAAAGCTATCAAAATTGTCGCTTTTTTGCACTTGAATCAATTGACTCAATGCCTTGGGAAAAAACTAAAGGAATCTAAAAACCTGATTTTATTCCAGCACGTATGCCCATTATCCACTGCCTGCCATTTCAGTTCGAGAAGCAATAGCTTCTCGGCCGATTTGGGGATAATGTTATAGGTAAATGAACTATTTACCCATGGACAATCTACTCCCCCTCCCTCCCGATGCATACGTGCCAGGGCCGGTAAAATAAATTTTAAGTCATAATTAGAGTTGTGGATAAAAACAGGGATAAAAAACTGCTGGCTAACATTTAAATTACACGATTGATGCGCAACCCCCCTAAAATTACTACCCCCCGAGGATATTTCCTGCCACAAGTGATTATGATCTCTGACTTTCCCCCTCCCACCGGCCCCCCCTCTTTTCCCTTTAGTCCCTTTATCCCCCTCTACAAACTCTCCCTTACAAACCCAACATATTTTTTGATTTTTAATCGCGAGACGATCCTCTGCAGACAACACCATTGGATAATATGTATTTCTCAAGCGAGAAATAGCACCATTAGACGTGCCAATTAGTTTAGTCAGTGCCTTGATCATGCATTCTCGCTCATCCAATGTTTCTACTATTTCTAACAACTGCATGGTGTTAGAACTATCTCTTTGCGCGTGAGCATAGGACACTGCAATAGCCTGATGTTCTTTGACTCGGTTTGGAAATTGGGGATCGTTCACCTCCACCAGCTTAGCTTCCCCGTCCAAAGATATTTTGTTGCACTGGAGAAGGGTGTTTTGGAAATTTTTGAATCATAAAATAGACTTATCCCCTGAAACAATGTGCACTGTCTGGTAGCCGTGGCGGCTACAATGCCTCATGTGATCCTGTAGTTTTTTATCACTACGGACTTGTGAGAGGCATGTTGGACAGTAGAAACGTACCCCTAGATCCCTACCACCCCCCAGAACTCTACTCATGTCAGTAATCGGATTAAAATGGCCAATTGAATTGGCAGGGTCACTAGGTGGTGTGTATAGCAACCAAACCCAGTGTCTGACCAAATCAACTGACGGGCCCCTTACAGGGAAGACCACCCCCTTCTTTTTTAAACGAACCCCATCTTCAAATTCAGTTTCATACTGAACCACAGTAACACCGATATTTAAGTGGGCATTAGCCCTTTCAAAAATATCAATGGATCGAAGCGTTACTGGGTATTTTCCCTCTAAACAAGAAAAATCTACAGTGGGGATATCGGACCCTTCCTTCCCATGTACAGCCCAATTGTCTAAATTCGTCTTAGTAGCGTCACGTGCTAGAGGCTCGTATGCTGATATGAGGAAAGCATATCTGAAACACATTTGACCTGTTCCAAAACGGATCCGCTGGACACCACGACAACCTACTAGATCTGGATTATAATTTAAAACTATATCCCTTTTCCCACCCCCTCTTAAAATAAAATCTTTCTTAAATTTACAAATATTAACACTTAAATTTTCAACAAAAAGAACAAGAGACCCACTACCGTTTTCATTAAAGTTCTCAAGATTCGTTATAATTTGATCAAGCCAATCCGTGAAAACATCCTCAAAATTTCCCAAATTCGAATAAACCACACGCATTTTGGACTTTACATAATTATAATAAACTTCGCTTTCCCCCTCATTTAAATAGAACACCTTTAGAACAATAGAAACTTTAATTGATTCACTCTCCCACACGTGAATTTGATTCTCCAGACGTGCACGAATTTTATCTAAATAGTTGTGTACAATTTCTAACGGGGTCAAAAACAAATTTTCCCCCCATAAGTATATTAAAAGGGTCTCCAAACGTCGCAGTGTAAAAAACTATTGCAGTTAAAATTCTGTTGATCAATTGATAATCGGGAAATGTTGTACCCCCCTCCCCCGCGTGCCTATTTCCCCCTCCCCCAAGTTGTTCAACAATATTTGGGGCATGCTCCACTTCAGTTGTTTGAAGTGGACTCGTTAGGGTATCGGAGACTGGAGGAGGAGACGGGTTCCCTGTGAAATCATTTAAAGGCTGCAAAGTGTTCGGGCTCAAGTCTACCAGCTCAACTGTGCTAGCTTCTAAATTAAAAAAATCATTTAAATATACATCAATATTAAAAGGTACTTCAAAAGAGTTGTCCCGTGTCAGGTTGTCTTGAAACTCCAGTGCCTCTTCCTCCCCTTCTTCACTGGACGGAGAATATGGGACCAATGGTCGTCCAATCTATAAATGAAAAATAGCTTATTTTCAATGTGCTCAAATCACTCCTACTGTAAAAATTCTGATTATTATTGCTTAAAACACGCTTAAAAGCATTTGTTTAATTCAACTAAAAGTTCCAAATTGATATAATATCTGAAATGATATAGAAGATGACAATTTGTTTGTTTATTTTCAAAGTGTTAATTTTTTTTTTCACTGCGCTTTTCCGCAGCGCTTCCCTGGCCCGTGGCACATCCTTGCGGCGCTTCTCGGGCCCACAGCGCTTCCTGTGGCGCTTTTCGGACCCATAGCGCCCGAAGGCCGGCCGGCCCGCAGCATATCTTATATTAGTATAAGATATTTACAGTCTAAAACGTCGCATGACATAGAAGACGGCAATTTGATATTGTTCAAACAATCCCTCCAAATAAAATTTCATATTAATACTCTTTATCTGCTCTAGGGAAAAAAAAAACAACAAAAACACGATTTGAAAAGGATAGCCATCTCCTCTCATGATACACAACTCATTCAGGTATAAAGTTCTTTTTTTATAATATTTGTAGAGGCAAGGTGAACCATTCGCTAATAAAGCAATTTATAATGCAACGGATTTTGCAACTTATTATGAGCGGGATATAGAGCATTTTTTTTTTGGCTTCACTAATCTAATTTAGCAAAAGGGTGAATGCATGCACTTGACATGATTCAAAAGGGATAGAACATTATATTTCCTTTGGGGAGAAAAAATCTTTCAATATCCCGCTGAGATATACTTTTACGCAGTGTTCGAAAATGGTGCATGTAGAAAAGGCCTATAAAAGTTGGAAGAAATTGATATAAATATATTTCCATATGATAGGTAGGAAAAAAATGCTTACATTTGCAAAATCCGTCTGGACTTGGATGTCGGATGGATCTGACATAGCATGTTGGAGGGCGGGCGGGGCGGCAGCGCTATGTTCTTGCGCAGCTGGGCCAGCAATGTCATGGGCTTGGGGAGTTGGAGCAGCGTGGCTCACCATCATGTGAGCAGTCATCCACTCTCTTTTTAGCTTTCTACATGACTGCATAGGGGCTGGCACTGATGGGGCTGCCACACCCTCTCTGGCTTTCTTAGTGGGAGGCGCCATACATTCTTCATAATTGGCCTTAAAAAGAAGAGAAAAAATTAGTATTGAAATAATTTGCCCCTTTTTACAGAAAGAAAGTTAGTATCCTCATCCACATAATTTTGTCTAGAAAAGCATTTATCACTAAGAAAGGCCCCCTGCGCCAGCATTTTCAGTAAAGCAAAAAATAAAATTTACGAGAAATGCTCCTATTTTTACCATGTTGAGAAAAAATTAAATATACAACTTGGGAGAAATCGAACCCGAAAAGCATAGAACTTCTATTTTTACCATTTATAAAATAAATCCCCTTCCCCCTCTCCCCCATATAAACACTGACTACTCAAAATGAAAAACAAATACTATATGAAACTATTTATCATAAGCAACAGCTGATCCCTCTTGCAATTTATAAGATTTACCCTATCGCTAATTCGACTGGAAAAAAAGTGTCTTTCTGTGAAACCTACAAAAAGCTTAATCCTCTGGTTTCGTAGATACCGGATGACCATTGACAGGATGTGATAATTAACCCATATTTAAATCTTTGCGGAACCGATAAAAGATAGGGTAACGGCTTAAATGGAAACTGTATATTAATAGCTGACAGAAGTCAGTTGTCACTTTAGATAGAAATAAAGAAAGAATAAATTTATTGAAAAAGGAGAAATATTTCTATTGGCAAGAATTATACTTGTAAAAACAGTGTGGGTGGGGAGGGGGGTTGAGAGGGTTTAGGTAGTAAAAAGAACATATTTTGTTTTCTAGTGACTATAAATATTGCATGGTGGTTAGGTTTGTGTGGGGGGAGGGGGTACTTACCTAAATATACTAGAGGGTGACTAATGAAAATAATTTTATTTTGAAAATAAAAATGTATTAAATCAGAACTTACATGGTAAATTGAAGTTGCCAAGGCTTCAAGTTCATCAATATCATTCATTGTTGCTTCAATTGTGTCACAATACTTTCTGATAATTTAATCACATTGCATGCCCGTTATATACGAAATCTCAAGGGCGAATTGTTATATAACGGGGAAAACCATATGTAACAAGTCTCTGATTGGCTGAGAAGGAGGATGTATCTGACTCGCTGATTGCCTGAGAAGGATGCATGTACTTCCGGTTTCCTATTCCAGGACACCTTGACATTCATCCCTAGCATGCACTTGTCCAAAACAACAATAATAAATAAATCCCTCAGGCCTAAAGATTAAAGAAACAATAATGTTTCTTAATTCCCCCTTCTTGAATCAATGGTTCCCCCTAGCGATTATGTAAATCAATTTCTCAGGTTATGCTAGCCAAACAACAATGAAGCCATGTTTGTTTCTTAATTCCCCCTTCGTGAATCAATAATTTCCCCATCGATTATGTAAATCACCCCAATGTCATTACACCTGGACAAACAACAATGAAGCCATGTTTGTTTCTTAATTCTCCTTGGAAACAATAAATTAACCACGTGTTTCCAACCTTGGAAAAAGAGGTCATTGACACACTTTGATTACTGACAGAACCACGTGGTCCTGTTCGGAGTAGCACCCCCCTTTGTACTGATAATCCTCCTATTTAAGTTTCAATAACGAAGCTATTTTCGAGTTTGCTAAAATCAGAGCCAACGCTCTAGCGTTGACTATAGTAAAGAGCCATAACGTTTCAATACATTGTTGTTTTTTCCCAGAGCCACTTCATATGGAAGGGGTTGTTTCAAAAACGTCGGAGGGGACTCAATCTAATGGAAATTAAGAGTTCCAGCGCCGTTATGAAGTGATAAAAGGGATCGGAAGGCAACCAGCCCTCTCCTACGTTATTTATTTATTTTTGAAAAAATCTATACTTTATTCTATCTAAATAAATAAAAAAAGAATTATTGGAAAAAAGAAAGGAAAAAATGATAAAATAAATAAAACCTTACATAATTAGGTTTTTTTTAAACCTTGACTATTATTTTTTTAAACCCAGACTTTGATTTTAATTTTTGAAGATTCATGTTTTGTACACAATAGGGACACTTTTTTATTGAACCATGTAGGCCTAAGACATCTCAATGAATTTTTTAGGGACTTACGTTTTATAGTGACCGCATTCAAGTTCTTGATCTGAGTAAAATCGGTTTCTCTGTCAGCAGTCAGAGATAATCAGCTTAGTATCAGTGAGATAAACTACTATGCAGGTATATTTTAATTAAATATTTAATATAGGCCTATAGAGTTGATTAAGTTAGATTATGTATTTAATATAATGCGTTCTGGGCGGTGTGTTTTCCATAATTCTCTGTTGTATTTTCCGTAATTTTGTTACTAAAGTATTATATTTTCATCATATTTCGGTATATTTTATTAGGATTGTCCTAACTTCACTTCTTTGGTATGGTCACTATAACACGTAAATACCTTTTTTCAAAGAACTTACACTAACACACATTCCAAACACAGGAAACTTACACCTGTCACTTCATTTCGTTATTATGTATTTTTATATTTTGCACAGACAAATAAAAACACATCACTGACAAATAAAATAAAGTTATTGAGATATCTCAAAATGTTCCAGAGAAAAGCGTCAATTTATTCATTCATGTCCACAGTTGTAAGCAAATTGGCAATTCGTTGTATGAGTTGCGTTATATATTTTATTTATTTAAAAAAAAATATTCACACTGCAGTTTTAAACAGCCAAACCATCCCTAAATGGACCAGCACCCCCCCCCAATTTTCCCCCGCCCTCCTTTGCCAGTCCACCCCCCCCCCAATGGTGTAAGATTTAGATAAGATCTAATCATCATGAAATACACTTACGATATTACATTTTTCTATTCCCCCAAAGACTCATTGTATCCTATGCATCACTTGTAACCTTTTTAAAGATCTTCCTTTTAAAAGTATATCCTTTTTAAAGTCTTCTCTTCCCACATCTCCCTTCCCGATTTTTTTTTTTGGGGGGGGATTGATTCAATAGGCCTTTTTCTAACCATGTGGTTTCAGGATGATCTTTGTACCCTATTTTCGATTTTCACAATTGAAGCGCAGCTGACGAGCAATGAAACACTTGCTTTTACTTTATTGTTTAACATTATTTGTAGTGGTATTTTCTTAAGTGCATTTGACCTATTAACTACAAAAAAAAATCTTATTATAATTGCCCTATCAAAATTTTGTGAACAGATAGTTAGAACATTCATTTACATTAACACCTCGCTACGGCCCAGTGGTTCCAGCCTGGGTTCACAATCAAAGCTGTTCCGGTTCAATTTTGCATGTAGCGAGGAATGTACTTAACACCACCATCATGAATAATCTTATCTTCTGTTCGACTCGTGTACTAATATCTGTTACTTGATCAAGACGATTTGTTATTTAAATAAATAAATAAACTTTTTTTCAGCCACAATTATATATTTTTCTTTCTTTAAATTTGGCCGAAGATCTAAAATATAGCTTTGCCCAAAAGGCATAAGTGACTTGCTTACAAAAACGGGAACTTGGGCAGCATGCATTCTCATTATCGTGGTTTACCATTATTTTTATTTACTTGCATATTTGGGCGTCAGTTATTATCGAGAAGGGCGGGTGGATTTCCGTGTAGGATGGGGAGGAGTATACTTGAACCTCAAAAAGAGCAATCTTGTGCCCAATTTTTTTAACTCCGTTTACAAATAGATAAATGTAGAAGGAGTTATTTTTGGGGGTGAGAGATTACTTTCAAATCATCCAAATGATCTTTCTTCCCATGAAGTCAAAGACTTAAGGTTTAACCTTAAAAAAAAAAAAAAAAAAAAAAAAAAAAAAAAAAAAAAACGCACCCGTGATTATCCTTTTCGAAAACAAGAATACAAAACATTGGATCTTTGTAGATAGGGGCTTGAAACCTCTGCAATGAAGTTCTCTGACATGCTGAATTTGATGGTATGATTTTCACCAAGGCATTCTCCCTTTTCGCGGTGTTCGAATTTTTCCCAAAAATAGAGCAAATTTTTTCTGGCTCGTAAATTTTGGTGGGTGAACTTTCAACTTAATATCCATTTTTAGAATCAACATTACAAGCCTAATCTTTTGATGTGTTTATTATTATCAAAAATCTTTTTATCATAGTTTTGGCTACTATTAGTGCCAGTCGTTCGAAACTTACCGTTTTGTTGCTGCGAACTGTTAACGCGCAAGAAAAAGAAACAGAAAGAAAGAGAACAAAAGAAAAGAAAAATGCAAATAGGACTTTTAGGAACATCGTATGAAACGCAAAGCCTTAATCATACCTGTTGTTGATAAGTTCGTGAATTTTAATATAATTACAGGAAAAAATTATCTGTGCTTGGATGGATGAGAAAATTCGCAAGCCGTTACTTGACACTAATGACAATAATTTAAAATATGTGTAACAACAGTGAAGCAAATTTGAATAGTGAAAGCCAGTTTTTAATTTTCTTTTGTTCGTGAGTGATATTTGCTCAGGCATATTTCATTCAGTAAATAATTTGTATAAGGATTTCAATAGTCACCCATTGAAACATGTGAACAAGGTGTGCCTTTTTGTAAAAATTCTGGCTCTGCTACTTTATTTTAGTAATGTTATTCTGATAGGGTTTATTTAATTTCTATATAAAAAAATCTCTGGAGTCCAAACCATAATATAATACAAAAAGAAAACAACATAAAGATGAATACACAAACTATGAAACAAAAAACATTTTAACGAATGTTTTAAATTGCCTTCTAATCACTTTCGACTTTTAGAACGGCACTAGCCATTTCAATTTCCAGTCAAATGAGCCCCTTTTGAAGTTTCTACGACAAAGCTTTCTATGAAAACCTTATTTGCCCCCAAAGCATAACTTACAACCCTTGCCCTGAGGGCTGTGGGGGGTTGTCATCCTCAAATACGTAATTTTCAGAGCTTTCAACTACGTTGAACAAAATGGCTATCTCAAATTTTGATTGGCTATGTTTGGGGAAATGGTGGGTGAGAGAGGGGGTTAGTTGCCCTCAAATCAGTTTTGGCTATTAAAGAGGGCACTAGCCCTTTGAATTTCCAATCGAATAAGCCCTTTTTTAAGTTTTTACAACAACGCTATCAATAAAAACCTTATATGCCCCCAGGGCATAACTTACAGCCCTTGCCCTGAGGGCTGTGGGGAAGTGTTCTCCTCAAAAACATAATTTTTATCTAGAAATCAACTACATTGAATAAAATGGCTATCTCAAAATTATGATTGGATGTGTTTGGGGAAATGGTGGGCATGGAAGGGGTGTTAGTTGCCTTCCAATCACTTTCGACTATTAAAAAGGGCACTAGCCAATCCAACTTTAAATCGGAATGAGCCCTTTCTGAAGTTTCTACGACATCTCCTTCGATACAAAGTGCCCTGGTCTAAAACCAAAAAAAAAATAAAACAAATAATACACTGTGTCAACATCGTTCTTTACTTAGGCAGCGCGATTGCGCTGCCTATGATCTCGTTTAGTTATGATCTTTGGTGTGTCCTTTTATATAACCTTTATATAACAATTGTCTTTTTATATAACACATTTTCTTATCTTTCTTATCTTTTCTGAAATGTAATATAACTATTGGTCGGAAATTCATACTTTGATTACACTAAATTTCAAGACAATTTAAGAAACTAAATTCATGAGATAACCATTTTTAATGAAATCAAATTTCAAACCTAACGTGGAGACCGGAAGCAAAGAAGAAGAAGCACAAGTAACTTGCAAAATCCTATACGCTCTGGCGTCTATGAGCAATAATAAGTCTATGGTTACTAGGAACGCAAAAAGTCCGCGGTTGTAAGAAATGGTGTTTTATTTACAAAGTCCTGAAACAGAGAAGACCTGAGTAGCGCACGACTCAGAAGAGAGCAAGAACAGATTCACAAACAGACTAAAAAAAATATAGAGTACATAATGCGTATATATATAGAGAGGGATCACTGCTCCAGAATCACTTAACCGACATGTACAATTTGAAATAGGAATAACAGAAAAATATGTTTGGGAATGAAGCCCACAATATATTGTTGTGAAGTGCAACTATATTAGAGACGGATTTATTTTAACTGAGAACATTTTTTCACACAGTTTTTTCTTCATACTTCAAATCGACATAAATCGTGATAACGTAGTTGGGCCCCTCTTAAAATCAGGATGGGGCTATAGCCCCAGCCAGCCCCCCTAAATGATGCCACTGGTTGTAGGTTATGCCCCGGGAGCATATAAGGTTCTTATGGAAAGGTTGGTCACATAAACTTCAGAGGAGGCTCATTGGATGAGAAATTGAAAGGATTAGTGCCATTTTTAGTAGTCGACAGTGATTGGAGGGCAACCAGCCCACCACCGCCCTTAATTTCCCAAAACACATCCAATCCAAATTTTGAGATAGCCATTTCGTTAAGCATATTTGAAAGGTCCAGTTTTAATGTCTTTGGGGTTGGTACCCCCCCCCCCCCCCGGCCCTCAGGGCAAGAGCTATAAGTTATACTAGTTGCCCATTGTTAATATTTGAGGTTTTTATGGAAAGGGTGATCATATAAACTTCAAATGTGGCTCATTCAGTTGTAAATCAGTTTCCTAGTTTCCTTTTTAAGAGTCAAAAGTAATAGGAGGACAACTGGCCCGACCCAACGTCTTCTTTTCCCCAAATGCATGAGATAGAAATTTTGAGATGGCAATTTTGTTCAAAATAGTCTATAGATCATACAAAAAGGCCTTCGGGGTTGAAATAGCCCCTCACAGCTTGTGATTGTAAGATATGCCCCGAAGACATATAGGGTCTTAATGGAGTGGGTGGTCCTATAAAATTTGGATTGGGCTTATTTGCTTGGAAATTGGAAATTATAGGGCTCTTTAAGAGTCAAAGTAAATTGAAGGCAACCAGCCCCCTCCTCCCACGACCATCACTTCCCAAAACAAACATCTAATCAAAATTTTGAGACGTCTATTTTCTTCAGCATAGTTGAAAGATCCTGTAATTCTGCCTTTAGAGACGTCAAGCTCATCACAGCCCCCAGAACAAGGGCTGTAGGTTAGGCAATTCTTTCACTGTTTACATATAGTATATGTTATTGAGAAAGGTATGCATGTTTGCCCTTTACTTTCTAAAAAGAAAAAGGGCATTCAGGTGAGGCTTTCAGAGAAGGTTGAGGGGAGCGTTGAGCTAAATCAAAACACGTTATTTTTATACGGGCTGTCAAAAGGGCGTAATTTAGGAATTACTGAGTATATTAATTTCGAACTATCAGGAAATGATAAGGGAGATGATTAAATGACCAAAAAGCAAATATTTGTACGCTACTACTACTACTATAACTACGACTACCACTACTGCTTCCACTACCCCTACTACAACCACAGTACTACATTGAAAATATTGAGGAGAAATTTGAACTAAATCAAAGACACTATGTGCATGCACACTGTCAAAAGAGCGTATCTCAAAAATAGATTTGAGCATTAAGTTGGAACTTTCAGAAAATGCTTAAAGGGGGATATCAAGTAACCAAGAGGCAAAGTTTCCATGATACTGCTAATGCTACTACTTCTTCTACATTTAATACTATTACTACCTATATTTCGACTATTTGTAAGGATAAGAGCATCAAGATGGATATCACAAAAGTATATAAACATTCAGGTTATCAAAAGGATATATCAGCAGTGTCATAGCAATGGCTAATTGTATGAAGTTCAAACTTCCAGGACTTGATGAGAATGATGTTCAAATCACCAAAAGGCAATACATATACTATTAATGCTACTGCTACAGTTACTGTAACTAATGACACTAAGGGTATTAAGGTCCAACTTTTAGGGAACATTTGGGGGAAGTTTCTGTTAAACGAAAAAACTATATGCATGCAGGTTTTTCAAAAGGGTATAGAAGCAATATCATAGGCAGCACCACTCTGTAATAGCTACAAATATCATTGAAACTTTTAAAGGAGCGAATTCGATTCCAGATTATAAGTTATAGTCCCCTTTATTACAAGAGTAAAAGATTGTTACTCTTATAAGAGTAAAAGGAGACTAAGTCTTATAAGACTAAGAGTTATAAGAGTGTTACTCTTGGATTAAAAGAGTAAAAGGAGATCGGTGGACAAGCTGCCCTCCTTTGAAGCCCATTCATTTTTCAAACATATCCAATCAAAATTTTTAGACAGCCATTTTGTTCAGCATAGTAGAACATTTCAGCAGCTGTGTCTCTTGGAATTTTGGGAATGTCAATCCCCCATAATTATGCAAGTTGCCCATCACTCTTTAAAATTAAATTTTGCTTCAAAACTAAATCAAAAGGCACTGAATATATAGTTTTCAATCAGAAACCTCAGCAATATATCCAGAACGACTGGGGGTCAGGGTTGCCACTCAGCAGGTTTTTTGGTGCTACTTTGGGTGACAAAATAGTGTCAATTTTGTATAAAAGTGTCATTTTCCAAAAATTTGCCGCTCGCGACGCTTAGCGTCGCTTGCGCTCATATCAACAAGCTTTTCAAATTGAAACTATTAGCCAATCCGCTTGGGATCACCACCGCATGGTTTCCCGCATCTTTAAATTCTCCAACACTAAATATATCGGATCTAATGCTATTTATCAACTATAAAAAAGAAATTTTTATTTTACTTAGTCGGTGCTGATGTCCGGCTTTGCGCAGCACTTCCACTCGTGTCACCTTTCCAGCCCCCCGCCTCAAAAAACCCGCTAAAACGCACATTGTGCTTACTGTATAAAATGGGAACTCGTCCCATAGAGTGATTTCTTCTCTTTTTTTTCTGAGCAGTCTTTGTTCATAGCATAAAAAACGATCGGAAAAAGAAAAGAGGAAAAACCTTCAGTTTTTTTTTCTTTTGAGAAAATGGAAAAAAAGGGACAGCAATACTCGTCTACATTGAGAGTTTTTCATCCAGTTTTTCCATAAAATGGACTATCTGGATTACTACAGTGCATTCAGGTGCTTGAAACTTTTCTTTTCTTCGAAAATGCTGAAGAGAATGCCACGAGCATATATCGTAGCTATTGATGACCCTATGATAAACACAACTAATAGTGGTTCAGACACTAACTCTTTCAAATATTTTTTTTGGCAAAAACTGGTGGAAAAACAATAAGACAGCTATATCATCTAATCTGTTTATCACAACCTGAATAGAATAAGTTTCACGAGAACTCTCGCCATTTACAGTAAATTTTTCTTTACGATGTCTGCAGGGACAAGGGCATAGGAACAGTCAACTAGCATTTTAAGTATCAATATGAAAGCACCTTTATAATAAAAAACGAGCATTTAGAGTATCAGCGTGAAAGCAGATTTGAAATCAAAAATTAGTGGGAATGAAATAACTAAATGAGGAAGTGCGTCCAAATTCAATTTATGTAATGATGGAATATAAATTTAAGTAAGAAAAAAAAGTGAAATTAGATTGTGATTTTGCTAAGGATTGCATAGGATTTAAGATAATGGAAGTTTTGGTATCAATTTTGTTTTTAGTATGATGGTTATGTATGACTATTCATTTGTGCATTGCCAAGAGTTCAAGGAAAAAATATGAAAAATATGAACGGAAATGTTAGAGCGCATTTTTGCGTCACTGGCCCAGTCACTGAAGAGGTCACTAGATATTCTTGGGGGATACCAGTCAGCTTAGTGGATGTTTTTGCGTTGCTGAGTTCTTGTGTGATGTCACCAGTGAGCTTTTCAGTTACTCGGCTTTAAGACCTCCAGTCACGGAAATCGATGAAAAGACGCGTAAAGTTAAGCAGTCACTGGCCCAGTGACTGGTTAACATAGTAACAGCTATTAACATAGTGGCGGAAAAATACACTCTTAGCTTTTCTTGCTCTTTTCTTCTTTGAATTTTAGTCAACCCTCAACTAATAAAACACAAAAATTGAAGTCGGACCCACTCAAGAATTTCAAACCGCTTGACTTACTTATTGTCTATGAGCCTACAAATTATTGGAACAACACAAAATAGTTGAACTAAACAACTTAAAACAATTGAAGGCTTCTCCACCACATTGCAGTTAAATGTCTGTCTCTGTCCTCTTCATTGCCAAGTATTTCGTACCGAAGATCACTGGGTGATCTAGTGATAAGAATAAGAATATAAAAATTTCTCACACACAGATAGAGACAAACACGTTTACGTTTTTATCGCACAGAAAGATTCTGGCATTCACTCCGTGCCGCACGCGAAGTTAAGAGCATTATCTTAATTGAAAGGAACAATATATCATTGCAGATCTACATTAACAGTTTTCCTTCCGGTTTTTTGTCTGAAAAAATTCTTTTTTTGTAAAATAGTGCTACTTAGCAAAAAAGTAACACTTTTGCCAAAAAGTGTCCTAACAGTGCCAGGTGTCCCGAAAAGTGCCATTTAAAAAACAAGCGTCAAAAGTGACACTAAAGTGTCACCGGTGGCAACCCTGCTGGGGGTATTAAGTTGAAACTTTTGGGGTTACTACCGTTACTATGCCTGCTCATACAATTTGAATCAATAAAAAGGGTGCAAGTGAATCCAGGTTGTCCATTTGATAGATTGAATCTTTTGGGAATAATTTTTATTTTGTAGAGGGGGTGTAAACTTAAATTAAACAATTTTATTTGTGGCAGGATTAAAAAATTGTTGAAAAATTTCCCCGACATACAAATAGCAAGCCAAACTATGGTTTCTTATAGAAAAAAAAAATAAAAAGATATAAAATATGTTTTTTCTCATGAAAAAGACTGTCGATAAAAAAAACAAATAGAAATTAATTTAAAAAACTTTTTCCACAAAACAAGTTTTTTCGAAAAATGAGCAAAAACAAAGTCAAATACTCTTTTAAGCATAAACCTATCACAAATCACCTTCAATAAATAAATGAAACTCCAAACGAACAGAAATTGCAGCAATTAACCGGGTCGAACTCAAAACGAGCAAAAATCAACATATGTAGGGCTGACAACCCTCTTCTCAAGACTAGAACACAATTTGCATTTTTCTGGAAACAAAATATGTTTTAAATGTTTTCACTTTTTACTTTAATAAATAAAAAATTATTAAAACTGTAAGTAGCAAACATCAGTATATATCTATTAAACTGACAATCCACGGTTTTTTTTTTTTTTTTTTTTTTTTTTTAGTAAAGTGAAAATTATGTTTTGGTCTTGAGAAGGCGTGGGGGTTTTCAGCCCTACTCATTAATTTTTGTTCGTTTTGAGTTTGATTCGGCTATTTATGGTAATTTCTGTTCGTTTTGAGTTTCATTTATTTGTTGATGGTGACTTGTGGTAGTTTTACGCTTGGAGGAATATTTGACTTTATTCTGCTAATTTTTGACTTAGTGAAGCTCTTTGAAAAACTTGTTCTGCGGAAAAGGTTTTTTTAAAATTAAATTAACAAGCGAAGTCAAATATAAAGGATGGCCTGGGTGCTATTTTGAAGGGGCTTAAGCCCTTATTCTAGCACTTGGGGGGGGGGGGCAATAGTCTCGGCAGCGTCTAATATTCAACCATTATTGGTTGTAAAACTTGTGCAGGGAAGGGGGATTCTGAAATAAAATGAATTCTGAAATGAGTCCATTTTTTTGTTTTTTTTGGATCAAGCGGAAGAATTTGGCTTTTGATCCCAACTTTGAAGTTTAAGCTCGTCGAACTAATTCTAGCTTGTCGAACTGACACGAATAATAAAAAAGAGTTTACCGGAAGGTGGAACAAAACCTTAACACCTCGCTCTTCACACTAAAGTTTTTTGGCACTTTTAAAAAAGTTAATTATTGTTTTAATTAAACGACCCTTGTGTTTCAGGAGTCGTTTTAAAGAATTGGGACAAAATCAAAACTTGAGTGCAAGGTGTTAAGGAGGGGGCAACTCCCCTCATATGCGTAATAATTTCTGTTAGTTTCAAGTTTTAATGTTGCTCCTTACTTTTAGTTGAAAACCTTTTTTTTTAATTTAGTTTCTGATCGTGTTTTAAATAACGCCATGAAATCTGGCTCCGCCTCAACAAAAAAATCCACCTCTCCACGGAAATATCCTCTGGGCAATTCAATCCTGGTGAAAATTTACCACAGACAATTACCTTTAACTCCTCCACGCGTAAAATTGAGTCGGTTAAGAGAAAGCAAGACATATAAAGAAATTTCGCAGAGGAATTCTGGCAAATTCCCCCAGTATAAAAATTCCCCTGAAAAATTAACCCACTGGAAAATTTCCTCTCCATAAAAATTCTCCCAGTGTAAAATCCCCCCCCCCCCCCAGCAGAAAATTTGTCATCTTCTTTCCACCCGAAAAATGTATGCATACTTCCCAATAACAAATACTATACGTAAACAAGGGGCAAATTTATAACTTAAACACCTTTCCCGGGGGCTATGAGCGGTTATTTACAAAGACATATTTATTGGGCCTTTCAGCTATGCTGAACAAAACAGCAATCTCAGAATTTTAATCGGATAATTTTGGGAAAAAATGGCGTGGGACGGGGCCTAGTTGCCCTCTATTTTTTGTCACTTAAATAGATCACTAGAACTTTTCTTTTCCGTTAGAATGAGCCCTATCCCGATGTCCTAGGCCCACTGGGTCGATACGATCACCCCTGGAGAAAAAGAAGAAAAACACACATCCGTGATGTAAATTCTGGCAAAAATACAAAATTCCACAATTTTTGCATATAAGAGCTTGAAACCTCTACAGTAGGGTTTTCTGATACGTTGAATCTGACGGTGTGATTTTTATTAAGGTTCCAAGATTTCTAGGGGGCGTTTCTCCCTTTTTTCGAAAATCAGGAAAATATATTCAGGCTCGTAAGTTTTGGTGGGAAGACTAAGCTTATTAAAACTTATATATTTAAAATCAGCATGAAAATACAATTCTTTTGATATATCTATTGGTATCAATATTCTGGTTTTTAGACTTTTGGTTGATATTGAGCCAGGTCGCTCCTTACTTACAGTTCGTTACCGCGAACTGATCGATGCTGTCAAACTTTTCACGTTAGAATAATCTATGGCTTTGCCTTACGTTATTTAATCTTGCCAAGTTAATTTTGTCCGTAATGTAGGCAATGCTAAGTAGACTCTAGTTCAACTTTAGAATCTAGAATTTTCTATACAGAATGTAGAAAATTTTATATGGAATATAGAATTTTCTATTCTGTAAATTTATGTTTTGTTATGGGAAAGTTAATATTGCTGTAGTAAAATGGAATTCTGAATGAGCAATTAATAAATTTTAAAATAAATTAATGAACTTTTCCTAGACAGCCTCTAATGCTTGATCAGAGCTCGAATCTTCATATACATTTCATATTTTCAATTTTTAGCGTCTTGCATATGATGATTGTGATGCTTTTAGACGATGATAAGCTAATGATGACCTTAAGCTTTTTCACGCTACAGCAGTATGAAAGGACTTGTGAAGTGTTATACTTAACGCAACGCAACTGAACCACTTTGTATATAAAATTACTAATGTAGTGTGGAAGCTGCTTATGATTTTTGCCTTTTTATACAAAAAAAAGAAAATAATTCTTTATGAGGTCAATTATTCAAGGAGGCGTTTTGTTGTCAATGTTTATCAAATTTGCTCAGTAAACTTTGATTAGGAGACAATTTGAATATTTTATTACTTTTGTGAGAATCAGAGTCATGTCAAATTACATTTTTAGCAAGGCTTAATTGTTTATATATAGAAAGAAAAAGTATTTTTTTATAATTACGTTTAGTCATAACTTATAATATCTAATAAATATCTACTTACTATTATAGTCATTGCAAGAGAGTTGTCCCAAATGAACGTCATAGCAATGGCATCTTGAAGAGCAGTGTATTTACCGTGAACAGTTTTTGTTTATGTTTTCTTCTCAGCTCATAACTATGGAATGGCTAATTGTAGAAAGTTGGAGGAGGGCTCATTTCATTACAAATTCTAAAAGACTTACTGCCCTTTATACGAAACCGATCAGAGGCATCGTTCGACGATAAGAGGCATTGCAGATCTTATACTGAAAATAGCAACATAGAATTCCAAAATCAAACCAAATTATGAATATATTAAAAAAATAGCATTTATTTTCATCAAGAATAGTTCGTTCGACCATACTCGAAGTTCATGCGTTTTTCCTGTAGATTTTCCTGATGCAGAAATTCGGTCTAATCAGACAAATTTACCTTTTTCGCATGTCTTTTGCTTGAATTTTATAATTTTCTAACCAGAATATAAACACTTAATTAAGAAATAAATGATACAGAAAGGCATAACTTTGAATACTTTTTAACCGCTCGCTGCAGGACTAAAATTACAAAAGAAGCTGTATACCATCGTAATATTCAGAAAAAAGATACGGTTTTTGAAAATTTATTTTTCAAACCTTTACACCCCTCTTTCTTTGGGTATTTTCGTATCTACTACCCCCTCCTAACTGTAACAAATTACTTAGGATCTCTTGTGGGATTTTACTCTATATTTCCTGTGATAATATCGTATACCCTACGAAATATGATTCAATCTGCAATGGCCTACTGATTTTAAAGATTTTCTATGGCAAAAATTTTATTGAGCCTTTTTTTATGACTTCATAAATTAACAGAGCTTTCTTTTGTTTTCTAAAGACCTGAACCTGAACAGCATTTGGTCGATCTTCATAACTTCGAAGCCTTCCGGAATTAAATGTCATTCTGTGTCTTTCCCGGAAAAATAAAAGAATGAAATATAAGCCTTGTCTAATTATCTGCCTTAACCACAGTGTCTTTCAAAATTTGTCTTTACGGTCTGAGAAAACTATTTTAGTAGAGTATAATTAATTCTAGGTTATCGTTAATTAATTAATCAGTGTATATCGGAAAAAAGATTATCGAAAATATATGAGAAAATTGTATAAAGTACATATTTTCTGACATAAAAGGATTGGTTTTAGAAAATTTGAAACAAAAAATATGCATGAAATCTGAATTAAGAGTAAAGGAAATATAGTGTAAAGGATGTAATGGATTAAAGTAATATGATCCAAGGATTATTCCACAATGTAAAAGAAAACATTATTAGTTAAACTCTCTTCTATCAATTTTGTCACAATGATGTTCTCCAGTGTCTTTTACTAAGTTAGGATTTTTCTAAAAAATCAAATTGAAATAAAAATTCAACTGAAAGCAAGGAGCAACACTAAAACTTAAACAGAACAGAAATTATTACGTATTTGAAGGGGGGCTGCCCCATCTCAACCCTCACTCTTTACGATACAATATTTAAGTTCTTCAAAATACTTCTTATTTAAATAGAGCACCCCTTGTGTTTTAAAAATCTAAAGCCGAACTGGCCAGTCCAAAGGCCAGAACAGGCCGAACTGGCCTGCCAGAACAGCCATGACCAAAACAAAGAGAGAGCAGTTTCACGATGAAAAAAAAACAACAAAAACTCGAGTCGCTTTAGTGGTCTAGTTGAAGCAACTCTATTTAGCTTCTGTGGCGCTCAGTCTCAGCAGCGACAATTATATATGTAGATATTTGTTGTTTTTATTTCTTAGTTTTGGATTTTATTCTAGGTTACTTAAGCGTTTACCTTTGTTTTCTTAGCGTTAAAGACGACCCGTTTCACAAAGGCGAATTATCCGCGTCGCTTTAGTTTTGTCTTTTCCTTCTACTGGTCTTAATCCCGTTTGTTTTCTTCATCGTGAGATTTCTCTCTGTTTTTTCTCCTTGTGTTTGAGCAGTCTTTCTTAAATATTTCTGATCAAATGTCATAATCCTTCATATTTTTTTGAAAAAAAAAACCATTGCCCATCCCCTGGATTTATAAAAAGACATTTTTCAACCACCTCCTTTAAATTTTTGTGAACTGCCACAGATGGATAGTCATTTGAAGTTCTTTTTCAAAAAGCAGCTTTTGAGGATGTCTCAATTGGGGCTAGGCTACCCCCTGGCGTATTCCCCCGACACTCCTTCCCAGAAAATGCCTCTGGTGTATCCCCCTGTAAAATCCTCCCGTTGTAACTACCCTGAAAATTACCCCCCCCCCCCCCTCGAATAAATCCCACTCATATTCCCCATGAATAATTCCAGATGTTCATTAGAAGGGAAATTAAAAGTTATTTATTACTGTTAAAGTGTAAGTACCAATACTTGTAAATTGGTGGGTAGCTTCCTGCTTTTTCACTTTTCTGTTTGAGAATGCAAATAATGGCTTTTAAGTAAAATTTTTCACAAGATTTGCTATTTAGCAATAATTTTCGATGAACAGTTAAACAAGCTTTTCAACCAAAATCAAGGACATACATCAAAACTTTAAATGAACCGAAATTTTTCCATATATGGGGTGGCTTCCCTCTCCTAGGCCTTTTTATCTGTACGATAAAGTTAAACTTTTTTCCAAATTCTTTAATAAAGACTTCATAAACGTTATGGCTGTTTAACTGGGAAGTCTTTTTCAAAGTAATAGATACTTTGGTGTAACGAGGAAGGGATTGAGGAGGGGGTAGCCCCCTCATATACATATTTTTTTTTTTTCTTTTTCAATGTTGTTTTGTATTTTCAGTTGAAAATAAATATTTTGTAAGGCTTAATTTCTGATCGTTAATCAGATCATGCTGGGAAATCCACCTTCCCCCCGAGGTGGTTTCAGGTATCCGTCCCCTCTCCCCACTCTGCAACGACCCAGTGACGCTGCTTCATCACTGCTGATGCTAAATTATATCTCACTGTACCCAATATCATTAAAAATTACCTGAATCAACTTGGTTACTACTAGGACACTACTCCCCCCTCGCCTCAGTACCAATAATGAAGGGGCAGACTAAAACTGTACGGGGTAACTAAGAAGCATTAGACAGCAAGTTCCAAAAGCTCACGCCCTCTCACGATCTTTTAGGACTGTTGGTTCGATACAATCTCCCTGGGAAAAAAAAACAAAAAAAAAAACAGCAAAAAACAAATAAACGTATATCCGTGATCTTTCTTTTGGAAAAAAAATACAACTTCCTCCATTTGCGTAGATAGGAGCTTGAAAGCCCTATATAAAATCGCAATTTTCATTAAGATCGTCCGACTTTTTGGGTTTTTTTTTCTCCTTCTTATCAACAATCAGGCAAACTTTCTCTGGCTCATAGCTTTTCATAGATAGTATTAAACAATTATTTTAATGTATTAATTTTTGAGAATAATGAATTTTCTTGGAGTTTTGGTTATCATTGGGCCGAACCACTCCTTACTTACAGTTTGTCTCTACTAGCTATTTGATTTCATTTTTTTTTCTTTTATATGGGTGCAAATGATTCAGTAAACCAAAGTTGCTTTCCCGTGTTTTTTCTTAATTTCAATATTCATTTTCTGGTTTAAAATAAAACTTTTTTTTGTATTGCTTTCTTCAATGCAATAATTTGAAAATTTTTACTAGCAGTAAATTTTATCAAAAAATCCAACACGTAGGCAAAATTTGATTTTAGGGCTGGCCAAAGTTTTGCAAGAGGCCTGAGAAAGCCAAATCATGAGAAATATGATAAAATCTTCAGACTTGTGAGACTTTGTTTCGTATGCGCCCCGAAGCCCCCATCCCCACATACCTGCCGTTGAAAATTCAGGTTACTGTCCCTCCTCAATTTTTGATCTATTTTTTATTTTTGCCATTATTTTTCTCATGTAAAACAAAAATATGCATTAAAACACGATAAGACTTTATAGCGGTAGGTAGCTCACCATTATGTGCTAAGATTGCCCGTATGATTTCTCTTTTTGAACTTAAGCTGCTAATAGCTCCATATCAAAATTAGGAAATTTCCAGCTTCAATTTTAAATAAACAAATGTTTACAATTAAAACAAATGACATCAACGAAGAAATTATGGATACGCATTCCCTTCAATAGTTGAGCCATGGATAAATAGATAATATAGATATTAATAATACAGATGGATTGATATTCCTTATACAAAAAAAATCAAAGAGCCCTGGCAACAAACAAAATAATAAAACAATTATGACTGTCAGCACATAAATAAACATTTCAGCAATTAATACAATAAAAGAATAAATAGAAATAAGAAAAAAGCTCAGTCTATAATGCAATACGATCCTCAATGGGATCCACTTAACCTGAAATCTATCTTCCAAGCTTCTTAATAAAACTATAATATTCCCTCCCAATCATGCTTAACCACTCTTCATCATACTTCTCACAACCAATAATATTATCTCTTAAATCTGTCAATCATTCACCCTTACACATTAGGCCCGTTTTTTCGCACTAAGATCTTACATCTAAGATCTCACATCTTTCTGCAAAGATTATCGTTCTTTTAACTCATCTTTGCTCTAAGATCTTACAGCTCACTGATGTTAGCAAAAAGTGTGAAAGATTCCATCTTTCTGCCGCATAGAATAATGATGAGTAAACTTTGATGATATATTCATCATTGTTCTTAGACTGCTGATAAGAACAGAATGACGAAAGACGTTTGCAAAAGAACGCTATAAGATGAAAGATCTTAGTGCTAAGATTTCACTTTTATGTGTTCTTTGTAAAAATATGTAAGATCTTAGCACAAAGATGAGTAAAAGAACGGCCCTATTGATTGAAAACACTTTCACCCAGGTGCATCTATTGGGGTAAGAGATTCAGAGCAGGTTTGCCACCATGGCCAAAATTTGCGTATTTTAGCAGTATTTTAGCAACCCTGAGTGCGTGCTACAGTGCTATACATAATGAAATAGTGCTGAAATAGTACTTTCGTGTTACATGTGGCAGCCGTAGCCAGGAGGAATCCTCTCATAGCCTTTATTTTGGAAAATAGCTTGTTTTGATATTTTCATTTAAAAATTGCCTTATTTGTTTTTTAATTGCAAAAAGAAACAAGGTGAATGTTGACATTCACCAATGAATGCCCAAAATACTTTGTTTTCTCCTAGGATTTAGTTATCGTTGCCAGTCAACTTTTTCAATTTAATGCAAGGTTTGATGATCGACAAGTTATGTTAGGCTTGATGAGGTCAGGTTAAGTTGGGCTAGGTTAGATTTATAACCCATTTCCGATATTTATAACCAAATTTAACCTAGCCTAACCTAACATAACCTAAACTAACATAATCTAACCTAACGTAATTTTAACTTTTACCATCATAGCTTGCATAAGACTGAAAAAGCTAAATCGCAAAGCTAATTGAATCCATACAGAGTAAAAGGAATTCTGGACATTCACCAGTGAATGTCAACATTCACCAGATTTCGGACATTCACGGTAATATATATTTATATATATATATATATATATATATATATATATATATATATATATATATATATATATATATATATATATATATATATATATATATATATATATATATATATATATATATATATATATATATATATATATATATATATATATATATATATATATATATATATATATATATATATATATATATATATATATATATATATATATGCCCCTCATTTTTTTCCTTTCATTTCTAATATGATTTTTTCGTTCATCCAGAGGCAAATAATCAACGTTTTATTCAACAACCCACCTTAAAGTACCAAAGACAGTGAAAATGATACCTGCTTGTTCGCATTGGTTAAGTGACATTTTACACATTCGTATATATTTTAAGAAGTTATCAAATTTGGGAATTCAATTTTTGCTGAAACAATTCAGCAAAAAAAAAAAAAAATCCCCAAACAGCTAAAGAATAAGAAGCTGTCCTTTGAAGGTTCCATTGTCTCTGTGAATCAACAAATTGTTGATTTTTTAGTTTTCACGGACGAAAAGCGTTATCATATCTGACTAATTAGTATTACGTATTTGTTTTCACGGTTCAACGTGGCAACACTGACGAAAAAGTGATAGGTCCTAAAAACAGTCCTAATGGTGAAACAATCAAAACGAAATCGTAGAAAATCGTGGTTTTCAGATGGGAATAGACCAAAGGTGGGTCCAGGGGCTGAAAAATATTTTTTTTGACGGACTTAAAAATCTTTCTTTTTAAAAACAATTTAGATATAATAGACTCTCCAAAAGCCTCTTTTACTGTATACAAAATTGTCTACGAATGTGCTGCTTCCTTCTTTGCTGGCCATACCTGAATCTCTCTTTTTTCAGATCAATGTAAAGTTTATTAACTATTAAACGGCTAAAAATTGCAATTTTAGCCAAGGGGGGAGGAACCCCTCCTCCCTTAAAAATATTGGTGAAAATTCATTGCATTCCTTGGAGATAGCTATAAATGTGTGTTGTTTGTTTTTGTTTTTTGTTTTTAGTATGAAGAGCGTTTTTTAGACTAACACTAATTTAGCATATTTAGCAGCCAAATTACATTAGTTTTTAGGATTGCATTCAACCCTAAAAGACCACCCTTAAAACGCTTTATAGTCAAAATCAACCCTTGTTTGCTAACATTGACATCAAAAGATTGATTTCTCACCTATTGCAGCAGTAACGCATTAACTTAACTACCAAATTTGTCGAGGATCTAGTTGTTTAGAATAATCATGTTTGGTAAAAGACACGAAGTAAAGGACATCCTTTGTTGATACCACTGTATATAAATATAATACGGTACGATCATTCCCTATCTCAACCATTATACAAACCCGGACCGAGACGCAAGTACTCCGGAGAATATTTAAGTAACTATAAACATAAGCGACATTCGGTTTTTTCACGGATAGACAAGTCAGATTTCTCTTGAACGCGAAACTTGGCTTCAACATTGTACACTGACCCGCTAATGACAGATTAAATGGGCGGAGCTGTTTGTATACGCCGAGGATGTAGTGCCAAAAACCGCTGACCCGGGATCTTACTGCTATATTATATATATACAGTGGTTGATACCTAAATAACTTCAAAAATGGGAAAACTTGAAAACGATGTAAAGGTTACATTGTAGAATGTATAATTAGTTGATTAGATTTAAGATTTTAAAAGGTAAAATCACCCTTCGCCTTATAAATGCTGTTGAATATAATAGTATCAAATTGTGCAAGGAGTAATATTCAAAATTTTAAACTAACAGAAATTATTACGTATTTGAGGGGGATGCCCCCTCCTCACTCCCTCACTCTTTACGCTAAAGTTTGACTTTTTGTCCCAATTATTTAAGAATAAGTATTAGAATATTAAGCTTTATTAAAAGTTCTAAGAAAAAAATTTTGTGTAAAGAGCAAGGATTTGAGGATAAGGTAACCCCCTCTTCCTATTCACTGAAATATAAAGCCATTATTCGGGAGTTGGTAAGTGAAGCCAGCTTATCTTTCCATATGAATTTCTTATTTCGTGATTAATGGAGAGCTGCCCTATCGATGTTCACGAGAACACAAAAGCTGCCTGGCCTTGAAAAAGAAATCCAGGTCACTATTGGAAAGTGTTTCTGGCTAGTAATTCTCATCTCCAATTTTAGACCATTTCACTCATGAGTTAAAAAAGAGGATTTTAATTGCATAGTTTTCTTGATTTTCTAGTGAGTCACTCCAAGAATTGAACAATATTTTTGAAAATCTCACAGAATCATGGCAAAGATCCTATTACTAATGCTGGTTTATTGACAAAAAATCATAAAGAAAATGGAAGCTTGGTGAATTATAAAATAACTTACACGATAATTTTCACGAGCCGGTCTTATAGCCCACCATAGCTTTCCATTTGATACTTCCAATTAACACTTTTTTTTTGCCTTGAAGACATCGCTTGTCGTAAAAACCTCCCTAGCCAGCACTGAAACTTACCTTAAATCAAAAGTTGAGCTAATTTCAGACCCATCAGAGTCAGCACACTTGGGTTGATTTAGTAAAAAACTTAGTTTCACCCTTGCATTTTATTTTTTAATTAATTTTTTTTTTTTTTTTTTATTTTTTTTTTTTTTTTTTTGTCCTTGGCCACTTTATGAGCAAAGGTTAATTGTAAAAACTTAAAAACGACATTTTCATCCAAAATTGAAATTCCTTGCCCCTTTTAAGGGCAGAAAATGATTATAGAGGGGACCCAGCTGCCTCGTTGTGCCCTTTTACCCCCAGATACCTTCTTTATCCTCCATATTATCGGCTCAAAATTAGGAAACCATATTAGTTAGAACAGTTGAAAAGTTGGTAAAGGATGTCTCTAGGGTCGGTATGATCCCCACAACTATAGGGGCAGTAGGCTTAGACTATTTGTGTTACCTATTGTTCGCAGAAAAGTTTCAGTAGAGAAGGCAGGAATGTTTGGTCTTAGCAGTCTGACCAGCTTGGAACCCTTAAGGATCGTTTCCTGGACAAGGATTTCCCAGTGTTCTTAAAGGATATACTCCTGAAACGACTCGCGCTCATTAGTACATTAAAAGGCGTTATGCCTGCCGTAGTTTTCAAATACGTTATTGTAATATCTTAGAAATGGCATGGTAAATTGAGTTTGAACTTTCGTTGAGTGTCGGGGAAAAGTAACAGGACTTAAAAAAGTTCGTTTCTTATAGAGGGGAATCATCTGTATACAAGTCTGGGCTACAAGTGTAATTGTATGGTAATACTTCGTGAGACTGTATATGTCCATAAGTTGTCAAAATACTGTAACTGCAGTCAAGGCAGAATCTAAGAGGGACGGTAACCAGGTTCAAAACCCCCCCAAATTTTTTTCCGACTCGTGAAAAGTAACAAAAACACATATAAACAAATTCTTCATACGTTTTTTTAATTTCTTATGTAACCCCCCCCCCCAAAAAAAAAAAAAAAAAACAACACCGGACAAAATCCTGGTTTCAACCACGTCTGCAATTGAATAAAAAACAACAAGTTTTTTTTTTCAATTCAAAATAAGGACAGCACTGGTCTTTAAAACGAAAAGAATTTATTCCGTATATGAGGGAAGCTGCCTCTTCCTCAGCATTCGATCTTTAGGCTGAAATCTTGAAGTTGTTTAAAAAAAATACTTCTCATTCAGATTCAACGATCCTTGTTTTTAATAGTAGTCTTTCCTTAAGAATTGTGACAACAAATCAAACTTTAGCGCAAAGAGCGGTGGTTTAAAAAGGGAGAGCCCCCCTCATGTACAGATCCTGTTAGCTTTACAATTCCTGTTAGCTTGACGTTTTCCTGTTAGCTTTACAATTCCTGTTAGCTTTACGTTTTCCTGTTAGCTTTACAATTCCTGTTAGCTTGACGTTTTCCTGTTAGCTTTACAATTCCTGTTAGCTTTACGTTTTCCTGTTAGCTTTACAATTCCTGTTAGCTTTACGTTTTAATGTTGCTCCTTACTTTCCATGGAAAACAAACTTGTTTGTTGTTCAATTTCTGGCCGTTTTTCAAATCATGTGAGGAAATTCCTTATCCGCGTAACATTTCCCTCAGGGATTTCCCCTTGGAAACTTTACATCCCATAGTAAATTTCCCGTGGAAAATACAACCACCTCCTCGCAAAAAAATCTCCCCAAAAATTTCTGTATATTTCTCTATAATAAATATTATGTGTGAACAACGCGGCAAAGTGCTTAACTCACAGACTTTTCCTCATGGACTATGGAGGGTCATATTCTCATCAAAGACATGATCATTAAACCTTTTAACTGTACTGAATCAAATGGCTATATAAAAAATTTTGATTGGATGTCTTTTTGGGATAAAGGAGTGTGGGTGGGGGCAAGTTGCGTTACAATCTTTTTGGCCCCTTAAGAGGGCACTAAATCTTCTTATTTTCGTTTGAACGAGCTCTCTTCGTTGGTTCGATACGATCACTCCTAAAAAAAAAAAAAAAAAAAAAAAAAAAAAAAAAAAAAAAACATCCATCAGTGATCCTTCATCTGCGGAAAAAAATACAAAGTTTGTGCTTTTTGAGTAGATAGGAGCTTGAAACCTTTCCAACAGGTTTTTCCGATATACTGAACCTAATGATGTTATTTTCATTAAGATCCCTTGACTTTTTGAGGGCGTTTCCCCCCTTTTTTTAAGAATCAGACAAATTTTTTCAGGCTCTGTTTTTGGTGGGTAATATTAAACTTAATAATTTTCATTGGTTTACAATTAGTATAAAAATTTGATTCTTTTGATGAATTTGTTGTTTTCAAAATTCCGTTTTTTAGAGTTTTGGTCACTATTGGGCCTAGTCTCTCCTTACTTGCAGTTTATTACCACGAACTGTTTGACATCTTTAAAACAGCTTGGATGGCTGAGTTGAAACTCTCTGAGGGTGTTGGTGGGAGGAGGAGGAGGAACAAAATTTGAAATTTTGTTCCTGGGTAGGAAATAAAGGCACCATTTTCGTCTCTTGGATCCACCTAAAAATGTATGCAATATTAGTATCTGCTATACTCAGAATCTATTTACGGTAAGGTAGTGAGGTAAATTGAAAGACGATTTATATACTGATAAGGTAATCAAAATGGCATATCTGCAATTTTAAAAAAATAATTGGGGATCGATTTGAAACTTTTAGGGATGCTAGGTTGAAGTAGAATAAATGTTTTCTTTAATAAAGTGCAAATTGCACTTTAGCCTTTAATAGGCTGAAGCAATGAATCCTTAATAGGATTTCCTTCTCTTGCTTATGATAATTTCTTTTCATTTTAAGTTTGACTTAATTATTTATTTTTAACTTCTGTTTGTCAGGTTTCTTTTATTCATCCAATAATATCTGTTATTTCGAAGCTTCATGTGATTGCTTATTTTGTTATCTGTTTGTTTTCAGTTTTATTTGTTCATTCATTATTAATTTCTTTCTGTTTGACTTACTATATGACTTCATTTCGGCTTGTTTTAGGTTTTAACGTCACTCTTTACTTTTCTTCGGATATTTTTTCGTTAAATATTATATTTATTAATTCATAATAAGATTTACGTGATAAGTTGCCATGGATAGAAGATGCTCGCCAAATGGTTTTCTGTGGGTTTCTTTATTTGTATTTTGTATGCACCGAAGGATTATTAATAAACTCTTTAATTGAGTGATTCTGCGTAAATTCTCAAAAATTCAAATAAATTGAACTTCGGTGTTGTCATTATCTAGCTTCAGATTTACCTAATTATGAAAATTATTTTGAATGGGTTTGGATTTAGGTAAGATTTTAGCATTAGCTAAACCTCAAGTCTAGGTAAATCTCACTCAGAATGAGACTTGATGAATACAGAACTTTACTAGTGCCATCTATGTTTCATGATAAGACTGACTGAATTATCAATGTTGTCTACACTAAGTTCCAGGTTGCCAGAGGTAGTACCAAAGTACAATTTTGTTAAAAGTTTAACAAAATTCTGTTAAAAGTAATATTTATTCAATTCCTTTTGTTAAAGGAATTCTGTTAAAAGTAATATTTATTCAATTCCTTTTGTTAAAAGTAGTGCCTTTTTAAAATTTAACGTTCAAGAAATCAACTTGCGCATCAGCAACCTGTTCCCCGTAAAAAAGGAACCAAGTCCGGTGTTATTGACAAGCATCTGCGCAACACGATCTAGCACATAATATACTAACGTTATCATTCATCGACTCTACTCTGGCGATGCTAAGAAAATAAGTGGACGTTACATTACCACAAAGTGTTGGAAACTGTCAAAATGAGTCAATTTTTGCTTATAGAAAAGGCTATAACTGGGAATTGACCCCCCCCTGATTCTTTACTCCTTAGATTTAGAAAGAAAAAGGTTTAGAAGGATATTTTATTGAAGAATTTTTTGTATATATTTAGTGAAAAAAATAAAACGGCAAATTTACTCCCCCCCCCCCCTCTCCTGAAACTTAAAAGGTACATTATATACCCCCTTCTATATTTTTGTGATTTAATACCACTCCCGGTCATTTTTTTTTGGGGGGGGGGGTAGTTAAATCAGATGTCACTTTGAAAACCAATAGATAGCAATTTATAACATAGTTTTTAATTAAATGAAATAAAAATATATTTATAGTGCGGTTTCAACAGAAAAAAGGTAGATTGTCTAAGTGATCATGTTTTTTTTGTTTTTTGTTTTTTTTTTGCAGACTTTGGTTCAGAAAAAAAAACTTTGATATGCATAGCCGATAAACTTGTACCTATGTATTTCGAAAAAAACTGCACATCTCCACTGCTTTAATTGCTTCCAGTTTTCCTTCTGATTTTTCTAGAAAATGAATTTTCTAAATGCCGTATTATCGCACTAGGCAATCATGGGCCGTTGAAAGTGAAGATCCAGGGCTAAGACGTTTTTGCTTGCAGTTGTATCAAATATAAGTTTTCCTTTTCTGTCATATCAGAAGCCAGTTGAGGAGAACTAGCTATAAAGAAATAAAAAAAATAATTCTGGCTTAGATCTTAAGATAAAGAGAAACTATGCTGCTCGAACAAGATGGGCTCCTTAAAAAGTGTTGCGAGAAGCACAACTTGCAGAAGTTTTTTTTTTTTTTTGGTAGTACTTTTTATGCCCTAGTAGTATTTTTTAGAGACTCCTGGTAGTAGCATTAATTTCTTTGGAGTGGCAACCATGCTCAGTTCTGTCTTGTGGACAAAGCAAGGCTCAATCATAGGTATGACTCTTCAATAATATTTCTGTATTATTCCTAATTTTAGCACAAGCGAGCTAGATTTACCAAGATCCCGAGCGCGAGGTGGCTCCATAGTTGTTATTCCGCCTATGCAAATATGTCCTGGGGACCTTTTGGTGTATAGTAAGGCTTTAACAAACCAAGTAACTTCAGATGACTGGCATGGATCAACACATAGCTTGGCTTATCCAGGTAAGACCTTATATACATAAAAGGATAAGAAATTTTCCCTATTCTGATAAATTTCAAGCCTCTAGAAAAAACAGTTCAGAAAAATAAATTTTGACACACTTTTTGGAAAGCTTTACCTAGAGATCTGGGATTCAAGGAGAGGGATTTAATCACCTCAAAAGGCTTTATTCAACTTAAAGGGAATATTTGTCTTGATGGCTATATATTTTAAGGTTCATGGAAAACCTGGTGAAGACATTTTAAAACACTTTTTATAAGGCCATACCTATGCTGCTGCGATGGAGGGGTGTTTTAATCACCTTGATTAACAAAAGTTAAAATGGGTGTATCATTTGGTTACACTGATTGGGAAAATAGTCTTGGAAACACTATTAAAAACATATATTTTATTCAATAATCCCACCCGCGTGATAGCTTGATCTCAATCCTCCAAATCACAATTTTGGGTAGTGCTGTGTCTCCTGAAATACTGCAATTCGAGTGGCCAGAAGTTGCAAGCAAAATACCAATAAGTAAGCAATAGATATAAATAACAATAAATATGCAATAAATATAAATATCAACAAATATGCAATAGCATGGAACAGTATCCCTAAACAAAATATAAAGATATATACGTAGGTTAGTTTTTTATGTTTCAAACTGGACTAAACCATTTTGAACAACCACTCTATGTATTAAACTTGTAAAAACCAGTTTCTTATAGAAAAGTAAACAATTTCCCGCGACATAAATTTAAAGTTCTTGGCATCGATTGATCGTGTAGAGCAATGGTAGCCTTAGGGAGGGGAAGTCAAGGTATCCCTTGCCCTCCTCCTACCTATTTAGAAGAAAACTTTGATTTAATACTTAAAACATATGACACTCGTCTGGCAATCAAAACTTTCAGTTTTTTGCTCTTCTCCCTAGTTTTGTCTGTTCCCTCCCCCCTTCAAAATTCTTCAGTTATTTTATGTTGGTGGAGCTGATTCACAAATTAGTTTTATATGTCTCTGGTTTTATTTGTGGAGGTTGACATTTTTGGTTAAATTTCAGTTGGGTTAAATTTATACGGGAAAATATAACAACTGATAAAGATTCTAAAGATTTAAGTACATTTGTAAAAAAAAATGAAAATATTATAAACAATATTAAAAAGATGTGATGAAGTCAGAGACTTATCGTTCATAGAGCAAAATTAAGATAAAATACTAGCCTATATCCACCAAAAAAAGAGAGAATACTTGAAAAAAATATTTTGACAAAAAACTGTTCGTAATTTTTACTGGCTGGAATCTTCTCAAAGGAGTGATAATCAGAGGGAATTTCTATTAATAATAATAATAATTTAATTGGTGCCCGCTCATACAAAAAAAAAGAAAAAGTGGGGTAATATAAAAGAGGAGTAAAGAAAACATGTACACTCGAACAACAGAAAAGCACTAAAATAAACAATAACTTCTTCAATCGCACTCGTAGATAAGGTGTAGTGGCAGAAACTCGTACAATGTTTCTAAGGCCCTTTTCTTGGCACTTCGTTAAGAAAACGGCACAATTTCAATTTGGTCCACCATATTTTGGGTCTTCAGGACGTAAGTCTTTCTCTCCCAAAGTGGATATCAAACTAAAAAGTTCAAATATTTACAATATACTGGTCCAAGTTTAGAAGCTCTACTGTCACCTAAACCAACATCAAATCACTCGCTTCATTTTGAAGAGACAATAATCCAGTTAGGCCAAGAAAAGGCAGATTCTCTTGCACAAGCCTTTTCAAAGGTCCCCCAACTTGATGACGCCGGAGTCACCCCTCTCCCCTTCCACCACAAACAGATGTGAAAATATCCAGCGTTAACATATCTATTAGTAAGATTCTCAGAACGCTAAGTCAGCTGGATGTCAGCAAAGCTTCAAGACCTGACACGATTCCCAATCTTATCCTCAAAAGATGTGCCCCTGAACTTGCTGGTCCACTCACCTCTCTGTACAGAAAATGCTTTGCAGCGGGATCATTCCCGAAAGCCTGGAAAATCGCTCATTTGGTCCCTGTTCTAAAGACAGAGTCCAACCTTTCTAATGTAGGATCGTATCGTCTAATAAGTCTGCTGTCCTGTGTAGGTAAAGTTATGAAAGCGTCATTGATGAGATCTTTTACCAATACTGCGAGTCACATGTGTTGATGGCAGACACGAAATATTGTTTTCACAGAAAACGTTCTACATTAGAATGTCTGATTGCGCAGTATCAAGAGTGGATTGAGCTCCTGTCTCGGGGCACGATATTTGCCTTCTCTCCTTTGACATCGTAAAAACCTTTGACCGTGTATGGCACAAAGGACTTCTTTGTAAACTGAAAGCCACTTGATTTCATGGTCGACTATTTGAGGTGCTTGTTGACTTTCTTCGTCAATGTTCATTGCAAGTTGTCCAAGACGGCTTCTTATCAAAAGAACACCCTGTCTTATCAGGAAGTATACACCCCAAGGAATTATTCTTGGGCCAGCTCTTTTCTTGGTGTTCATAAGTGACCTAGGGGATAACCTTGTGAAGATACATCACCACTTTGCTGATGACACGACAACAAAAACATCAATTGCAATGAAGATCCCAACGAACCCCATATGAGTTTTAGGCTGACCTGGAGAGAATTCAGGTGTGGGCAGATGCATGGCTTGTCAGTTTTAGCACATCAAAAACGAAAGAGCTCCTAATTTCTAAGGCACGTAATATAAGGGCTCATCCTGATTTCGTCCTCAAAGGAGAGGCAATAACACAAGTTGATACGCTACGCCTTCTTGGAGCTAACCTCTTCGGATCTCTCGTGGACTGAGCATCTCAATAAAATTAGATCCTCTTGCACCAATAAGCTAGGATTTATCCTAAGATCCAAAAGTCTCCTCTCTGATGAGTCTATTCTGCCACTATTCATTTTGTGCATCAGACCTGTCATTGAATATGCATGTCCTTTCTTCGTTGGTGCACTTAAAAGACGCATTGCTCCACTCCAACGGATTCAAAATCGAGCAGTTCTTGCAACAGCCTCTGGCAACACGAAAACTAAAATCCCACAGTTGATCCAGGAACGCTTCTATGTGGCGTCCATGTCGGTTTTCTACAAGTACATGTATAACCCTCAATGAGAGGAGCTATCTAAGCTCGTTCCTGACAGAGCGAAGTCCTTGCGATCAAATCGCCAAAGTACAGCTCGTCAGGTCTACCTTGAGCAGGGTACTCGCCGCCAAGTACATCTGAAAAAAGTTCTGTCCGGCGATCTGTCGCAACATGGAATAGCTTGCCGGCAGAGGTAATCCCAGAAAAATCCTTGCCTTGACGCGTTCAAGAGAAGTTACCATAAAACGGTTACCAGAAAACGGGAACTTCTAATATCTTGACCGTACGTTATTCCTAATTATTCCAGAGACTTTCCCGGTGAAATTTTTGTTCGCCCAACCGTCACACAAGCATTTTCCCTGTTTGTTTCTTTATTTATTGTGAGACTAAATTCCAAAAACTCGGTATTTCTAAAAAAAAAATATTAGAAAAACACATTTACAACTAGTTTGGTTGCAACAGGCAGGAAGCTGGGAATTAAACCGGCAAGCCACTAATCAACAGTCAGCGTTACATCCGCTGCGTTGTTGCAAGGTATTCTTTCATTGCGCTGTCTCTTTAAATGCTTAAATAACACACAGGAGCAAGGGCAGATCCAGGATTTTTTTAAGGGGGGGGGCACAAAATAGGTTTTTCCGATAAACTTGTGTTGGGAGCAAGTTTGATTAACGCAAACTTGCGTTAATCAAGAAGTAAATTACACTACTTTAGACTACATTAGGAGGGGGCGCGCGCCCCCTCGCCCCCTGGATATGCCAGTGCACAGGAGAACTAATGAAACAATCGGGTTTTTAAAAGACCTTTTTTCAGACATGTGCCAAAGAAATAATTAGATTGGCGAACGAAAATACGTCACAGATGCAAACCAATGAAATTAAAGCACAATTTTTATCATGAAGTTACGGAAATGTAATCTATCTTTTCTTTTTGATGTATCCATGATAAAGCTGAATAGCAAATAGTTTTTTTTTAGGATTTTTTGCTTTATTTCAATCTGTAACAAAAATTTTTTAATATTCTTTCTTTGCGTTTATTGAGGCTTCAATTTTGGGATGGAGGATTTTTATTCCCATTCCCCTTTCCTAGATTTCTAGAATTACCTTTTGATGCTATTTTCATTGCAAAATGTCTTTTGAGTAATTAAAAAAAAATAATAAAGAAATTGCTCCCGAGATTTTGAAAATAAATATCCCCCCCCCCTCTAGTTTTTCGTGAATTGATGCCACTCCGTGATTACACAACAATGTAATGGTTGTTAAAACAACAAAAAAGCTAATAAAGTACAACTTTATTTTAGAGCCTTCCATTTCCAAGAAGGGGAAGAATAGCTGGTCTTTGCTGAAACTAGTGAGTATTTTTTCAATACATTTAAAATGACAGTTGATATCTTTCGTGTTTAATATATAAAGATGTCAAATATTTTAAGGGATTGAATACCATGGAATATTGGCATGGTTCAAATGGAATATTGCATTACTGATATCATAGGTTTCATTTCTAAATGACTACCAAACACTTAAATACTAAATAAGTTACTGTGTTTGAGTCTAAATTAAAAAAAAAGAAAAAAAAAACCTAGTAAAATACAGCATTCAAATTAGCTTATCCAAAGATGACTGCACTAAATTTATGCAATAATGGGTCAAAATGAGAAACAACTAGACAGTAATGGTAATTCAGTTATTTGTCATTTCAACTATACAGGGGAGAAAAGTTCTTCCATGGTAGTATTTTCAAACAAACAGTTTATGGTAACGAATTGTAAGTAAGGAGCGACCCGGCTCAATAGTTATCGAAACTCTAACATACGGGGTTTTGATACCAGTAAGGTCAGTACCAGCAATGTCTTTGAAGATATCATGACCCTCAACGCCCCTGGGGAAAGGGTCTTTAAGTTATAAAATTTGCCAATTGTCGTATAGTATTTGTTATTAGGAAGTATGCATACGTTTTATGGGTGGGGGTGTGGGTGGGTGAATTTTCTGCTGATGGGATTTTACACGGGGATAATTTTCCATGGGGAGGGAAGTTTCCAGAGGATGAATTTTGCAGGGGAAATTTTACACTGGGGTAATTTGCCAGAATACCTATACGAAATTCTTCTTATGTCTTGCTTTCTCATTACCGACTCAATTTTACGCGTGGAGATGTTAAGGGTAATTGTTCGGGGTGAATTTTCCCCAGGATTGAACTGTCTAGAGAATAAATCCGGAAAGAGGAGTCCGGCAAATTTTATGCTGGATTTTGTTCCACGGGGGAATTTTCCATGGGGAGGGAAGTTTTCAGGGTGTGGACTTGTCAGGGGAAATTACACACTGGGGGACTTTGCCAGAATTCCTATACCACATTTTTTTATGTGTCTTGCTTTCTCTTATCCGTCTCAGTTTTATGGGCAGAGTGGTTAAGAGTTATTGTCCGGGGAAATTTTCACCGGGATTGAATTTGGTAGAGGATATCTCCATGGGGAGGGGGTTTCTCCATGGAGGTGGGGTTATATTTCCTGGCATTATTTAAAAACCGATCAAAAATTAAATAAAAAAAAAGTTTTCCCAACTGAAAGTAAGGAGCAACATTAAAACTTAAAATGAACAGAAATTATTACGTATATAAAGAAGGTTGCCCCTCCTTAATACCTCGCTCTTTACGCTAAAGTTTAGGTTTTCTCCCAATTGTTCAATAATGACTCCTGAAACGCAAGGGCCGGTTAGTTAGACCAATAAGACGCTTTTTTAAAAGTACTAAAAAACTTTAGCGCAAGGAACGAGGTGTTAAGGAGTGGGCAACCCCCTTTATATACGTAACAGTTTCTGTTCGTTTTAAGTTTTAATGTTACTCCTTACTTTCAGTTCAAAAAACTTGTTTTTTTTATTTAATTAGATAATGAAATTGACCGTGTAGCATATTGCATAGGATAAATTAACACATCTGATTTTAGTGATGCTCAGCTCAGTATTGCTTAGTTGTCAGTTGTTCCTGCAAAGTGTAGATTCAACAACGTTTCATCAAATACTTGATCTCTTTGCAATTTTATTCGTATTATATTTAATTAAAAGAAGGTAGGTGTACAAGAACCGGATGGCTCAGGCACCCCTCTTTAAAATTTCAATATTTTAATAAATTGTGTTTAATCTCTCATTTTATTAAATACAACTCATCGTTTTTGCCTTTTTTTTAGAGTTTGTTTCCTTGGCTACTGGAATAGAATTCTGTGTAAATGTGAGAAGTAGAACTAAGCTTTTAGTTGGACTGTTATTTTTTGAACTGTCGTGGGTTACTAAGTATTTTGATCGAATATTCCTGTTTATTTCTTGTCGTGATGTAGATGTCCTTGCCTCTTGTGAGACATTTTTAAATGATTGGACAAAGACATTTATTAATAAACTGGATTATACTTTTCTTCATAAGAATTGGATTAATAAAAAAAACAGGGAGGGGCAGGTTTTTTTTTATTAAATAAACAATTCAGTCAGATCTGGCAAGTGTTGTAGTTTTTTGCGGTTAATACAGATGTGAACGATATGAAAATATTGTGTTGAAAATATTGTGAGGCCGGTAAAATATTACCGGCCTCCAAGTTCTCCTGCTTCGAATTTCATGGAACTTCTGGTTGATTTTATGCTTATTGCTTCGAAAAAATACCCAGAAATTGTTATCATGGGTGACTTTATATTGATTTATATTATTCTAATAAATCCAATGGTAACTTCCACGGAATCTCTTCTTATGGGGCTGACTTGTTATCAATTTGGCTATTCGGTGGTTTCTTGCCAGCTTTTGTTTCCCAACAAGAATAACGAAAGATTCTGTTTCCCTAATTGATAATTTGTTTACGAATCTGGAACTAAAGTCTAGTGATGTGGTTATTGAAGATTTCTCAGATCATTTGATGCTTGTGACTGACTTTCACTTGATTACAGATTTTAATAGGCCTACAAAAAGAAAAATAAGAGTGACTAACAAAATGTCATTAAGCAGACTTAAAGTATTGCTTTTTTCAAGTGATTTTTCTTTTTGTTTAAAGTCTTCGGACCCTGATTTTGCTGCTGAATTTTTTGTCAATCAGTTTAAAAGTAGCTTCAATAACGCTTTCCCTCTACGCCAAATATCAAGAAGAAATAGTATGAAGCCGATTAAGCCTTGGATATCTCCTGGATGGCTGGTATCAATAAAAATAAGAATTTGATAAATAAGGCATACTTAATGCCTCCATCTGAAGTTAATTTAGCTGAATTTCGCAGATGCAAAAATTATTTAACGAAAATTTTAAGATCAACAAAAAGACATTACTTCGCCGAAGCATTTATTGACGCAAAGGGGTCTCCCAAGAAGACATTGAAAATAATTAATAAGTGCTTAGGAAATCATAGGACTCATGTTCTTCCTGATGAATTAAAAGCCGAAGATGGAACTAAACTTACTACAGGGAAAGTAGAAGTCATCAATGCATTGCTACTAATCTGATTAAGTGCATAGCACCGAATATTATAACCTCAATTTCCCATGTGTTCAACCTCCATTTTTAAAACCGGAAGACTTCCTTCTGGTTTCAAGTCTGCAAGAATTATCTCTTTGTATAATGGAGGAGATCCGAAGAACCCGACAAACTCTCGGTCGATTGCAATTCTGTCTACATTTGGGAAATTGCTCATAAAGTGCCTATATAACCGTATAGTCAGCTTTCTAATGAAATCCAAATTTTTCAGTCCGATGAAATTTCGATTCCGGAAGTCTCACTCTACTGAGCATGCTATTATGGCAATGACTCAATTTGTTCATGACGCCCTCGACAAAGGGGATATTCCTGCTACAATTTTTATAGACATTAAAAAGGCATTTGATACGATTTCCCATAAAATATTGCATACTAGACTTGATAACTGCGGTATAAGAGGCCCAGTTAATGACTTAGTAATGTCCTACCTAAAAAACCGAAATCAGTATGTTGACGAAGGCGATACTTCTTCCTCACTAATATCTCAATCTCAGTCAGTTGAGTCCCACAAGGCTCTGTTTTGTGTCCATGGATATTTCTAATTTGTGTGAATTATATCAGTTACAGCGTCCAAAATATTGGCCTTAACCCATTATTCGCCGAAGACGCGGCATGCAATATCAGCAGTCCCGACTCTAGATCTTTGAAGCTCAGGTTGGAATCAACACTGAAGAGGCTTTTCTTATGGTTTCCGAGGAATAAATTGTCTATTAATTGTGCTAAGACAAAATTCATTGTCTTCTCTTGTACTGGGAGAACAGCACCGGAAATTATGACGATTAATATTCAGGGAGTACCCATAGAAATTGAAAGAGTTGATATCTCGGGATAATAATGAATTAAAATCAAACAGTTCGTGGTAACGAACTGTAAGTAAGGAGCGACCCGGCTCAATGGTAACCGAAACTCTAAAAAATCGAAATTTTGATACCAATAGATACATCAAAAGAAATTTAGTCTTATCTATCAAAAGTTTCATGCCTGAGAAAATTTGGCTGATTTTAGAAAAAAGACCCTGTAAAAAATATAGAAACTCAATGAAAATCACACCATCATATTCAGCGTATAAGCAAACCCTACTGTAGAGGTTTCAAGCACCTATCTACAAAAATGTGGAATTTTGCATTTTTTGTCAGAAGAAAGATCACGGATGCGTGTTAGTTTGTTGTTTTTTTTCCCCAGGGATGATCGTATTGACCCAGTGGTCCTAGAATATCGTGGGAGTGCTCATTGGAACGGAAGTTAAAATTTCTAGTGCCCTTTTTAAGTGACCAAAAAATGGAGGGCAACTAGGCCCCACGCTCATTTTTTTTCCAAAGTCACCCGATCAAAATTTCGAGATAGCCATTTTGTTCAACATGGTCGAAAATATGATAATTATGTCTTTTAGGATGACTCAATCCCCCGAAGTCCCCGGGGGAGGGCTGAAAGTCGGGAGGTTGAAACCACTCCAACCTCCCGACCTCCTAGGTGGGAATCAGGGCCTGATAAGCACGAGTGCTCCCAAGCTATGGTTGGGGCCTCGGAGCGAGGATTCACGCCCCCGTCCCTAGTGAGCCGGGAGGAGAGCCCTAAGTTGCACCTCACAGCGGTGGAGTGGTGTAACATTCTATTAGTAGCCTAGTCCGACAAATAGAATGGCTAACGCAACGGGGCGCCAAGGGTCTGGGGAGCCTTTGGTCAAGTAAATTCCTATGAAACACCAATGGATATTGAAGATCAAATGCAGAGAGATACTACTATTACGGCGTTCGCGGTAGCCGACGCGGACCAGGTCAGGGTGGTGCCTGGCCCGACAAGTATGCAAGCCGCCCGATCAAGAAAACGATCAAGAAAACATCTGAATATTGGCGCGTGGAATGTTCGTAGCTGCAAGCTGGAATCCACGCAACTGCTCCTTGCAAGGGAGCTGCAAAAGTATAAAATCAACGTTTGTTGTCTGTCAGAAACAAGACTTAATGATGTTCTGTCCAAAAAGTTGACCATTTCCGAATCGGACTCATTCCAGTTGTATAACTCGGGTCCCAATGATGGTTCCGGCCAGCAAGGAGTTGGGTTCTTAATAGACGGTCCTACTGCATCATGCGTCACCTCTTGGGAGCCAGTGTCACCAAGGATCGCCATGATCAGACTGAGAGGCCACATTAGCCACATAACCATAATCGCCGTGTACGCTCCGATAAGGGACAGTAGTGACGCGGTCAAAAATGCCTTTTATTATGACCTACAAAGAATCATCGACAAGACACCAAGGCGTGATATACTCTTTGTAGCTGGAGACTTGAACACCCGGCTTGGTAGAGTAGACCCCAACACAGCAGCAGCTGTTGGCCACCACACCTTTGGTGACATATGCATCAATGGAGAAAGGCTCTTATAGCTAGCCAGATACAACACCCTATGCGTCACAAACACTCTCTTTGAGCACAAGAGACTCCACCTCGTTACATGGCGTTTGAACAACGGCGTAACAACAGCCCAGATCGACCACATCTTAGTCAGCAGAAGATGGAGGAGCTCCTGCACAGATGCCCGGGTATACATAGGAGCAGACACAGGATCTTTAAATGGATCCGACCACTATCTCCTCACTTGCAAAGTCCGTCACCGCCTTAGTAGGCAGAAGCGACAGAAGGCAGGGAAGCACTTCGATGTTTCGAAACTAAGATGCCCGGAAATCAAAGCCGACTTTGAGTTAAAGCTAAGCAACCGGTTCGATGCCTTGAATCGTCTCTCACTCGTCGATGAAGAATGGGCGCAGATAAAAATTGCGACACAGGACGTAGCTGAGGAGGTGCTTGGCCAAAAAAAACGAAAACAGCAAGCCTGGATCTCTGACCACACCATAGAACTAGTTGAGAAGAAGCGACCCCTCGTGGGAGGTGCAAAAGAACCCTTAAAAGTAGCCCGCAAAGCAGTTAAACAGTCACTTAAACAGGACAGATAACATTACTGGTCAAATCGGGCGAATGATTTGTAAAAAGCGTCCAGGAGCCACAACAGCAGTAAAATGTTAAAACTACTGAAAGACGCGACTGGAAAAGCTCCTGTAACGGTTGACACACTGAAAAATGAGTCCGGAAAACTCATCCGAACAGAAGAAGGACGCATGGAACGCTGGCGAGAGCATTCTTCTGAGCTACTAAACCCTGTCAAACCCCCGTGCGATCTACCGGCCTTCTCGAGTGCTGCTAGAGATCCCTACGCAATAAACCTCGATCCTCCAAGTGTTGCGGACGTACAAAAAGCACTGAAGTGCATGAGAAACAATAAAACTCCTGGAGAGGATGGGATCCCGTCTGAAATGTTCAAGTCCTCACCAACTCTACTATGCCACCTAACCGACCTTTTTGTCCAGGTGTGGACGACGAAGACCTTCCCAAAAGACTAGAAAGTATCAGTCCTCGTTCCGCTATACAAAAAAGGAGATAAGGCCATTTGCGGAAACTATAGAGGTATCTCCCTGATCAACCATGTCATGAAGATCTTATGTGTCATTCTTCTGAATCGATTCAAAGACGCACGAGACAAGTTAACTTGTCCTGAAAAAGCAGGCTTCAAACCAGGCAGAGGCTGTCCAGAACAGATGTTGACGATTCGTCTCATCCTTCAGAAATACAGCAGGTTTCATCTACCCTTTCTCATCACCTTTATTGACTTTGCAGCTGCCCTTGACTCTCTCATTAGAGAGGAGCTCTGGAGAATTATGGCTGAAGACGGGGCGCCACAGGAGCTCATTGAGATACTCCGAAGTGCGTATAAGGACACTGAGACTTGCGTCCGTGTTTCTGGCAATGACACCCCTAAGTTTCCAGTGGAGTTTGGGGTAAAGCAGGGATGCCCCCTTTCGCCTATATTATTCAACTACGCGATAGACTAGATCATGTATAATGCAATGAGAAACCACAGCGGAATAGTCTTCGGACAAATAGCTGGTTTCCTCCAGCCCCTGACAGATATGGACTTCGCAGACGACGTTGTTGAGCTGGAAACTACCGCCGACAGCTTACAAGGCATGATCGACGATACCTATGAGGTCTCAAAGCGCATCGGACTGGCCATCTGTGTTGCAAAGACTAAAGTATTGGCTCTCAACCAACCTGCTCCTTGCCAAGTTACCCTCGACGGTGAGCCAATAGAAAGCGTTGAGGAATTCAAGTATCTTGGCTCTATCATAACACCAGATGGCGGAGCTGAAAGGGATATCTCTGCCCGCATAGCAAAAGCCTGGGGAGTCTTTACTAGTCTGAAAAAAGCATTATGGACCAGACGGGAGATCTCAACTAAAACAAAAGTTAGAATCTATGGTGCAACTGTTCGAGCAGTACTACTGTATGCTTGCGAGACATGGCCGATCAAGACTGAAGATGCGAGAACTTTGGATGTGTTCGACCACCGCTGCCTTCGTTACATCCTCCGCATTAAGAGATGGGACAGGATTTCCAATAGTGAAGTAAGGAGTCGCTGTGGCCAATCAGAAGAGCTATCGCTTATCATTAAAAGACGTCGCCTGAAACTCCTCGGCCACACATTGCGCCGTCCCGAAGGCACGATATGTCGAGACGTCCTTGTCTGCGAACCAGCCCCCTCCTGGAAACGTAAACCAGGAGGACAAAAGAAGAACCGGTGGCAAAAATTCAAGGAGGACCTGGAACCGTGGGGAGGATTCAGGAGACACGGTCGGAGATGGGACAAATACTGGCTGAAGATCACCGGAGAAGCTGCAGCCGACAGGTCCAAGTGGTCGTCGGAAGTCATTCTAAGATTCTTTGGTGTCGGGCAGGACAGTTCATCGTCTGGTTCCCGCCGAAAGTAAAAAGTAAAGTAAGAGGGCTGAAAGTTATGAACTTTACCCAATGTTAACATATAGTATTGGTTTTGGGAAGTATACAGACGTTTTCAGGGTTTTTTCTGGTAGGTGGGGTGGGTGTCTGGGTCGGGGGTTATATGGGATGATATTTCCATGAAGGAAGTTTTCATGGGAGAAGCGACATTGCTACGAAGGGGGCGCCGGATTTCCCATCATTATTAAAGAAAAGGATCAGAAATTAAATAAAAAAAAAACAAGTTTTTCAACTAAAAGTAAGGAGCAACCTCAAAACTTAAAGTGAACAGAAAATATTACGTATATGATTGGGTTCACCCCCTAATCAATACCTCGCTCTTTAAGCCAAAGATTATTTAGTACTTTCATAACAGCTATTTATTCTAATTAACGGCCTTTGTGATTAAGGGGTCATTTTTAAAGATTTGGAACAAAATTAGAACTTGAACTTAAAGAGAAAGGTATTGACTAGGGGTCGAACCCCCTAATATACTTATTAAAAATCTATGAATATGGAAGTTCGTTGCGAAAGTTAATTCGTAAGTTACGCGTTTTTATTACTAATAAAAGCGTTCGTAAATAAAATTAAACAAGTTTCGAGAAAGCCATTTAAGCAAATAAAATTAAAATTATTATGAAAATTTGGTTTTAATTATTCATGTACGGTGAGCCAAATGCAAAACCTGCATTAATTCAAAAATGTTCAAAAATTAAATAATTTTTTTTTTTTAACTGAAAGTAAGGAACGACGTTAAAACTTAAAACGAATAGAAATTATTCCGTATATGAAAGGGGCTGTTCCCTCCTCAACGCCTCGTTTCAACCGGATCAACCTATTTTGCCCCCCCCTAAAAAATCCTGGATCCGCCCCTGAAACCATCACACCTATTCCACCAGTTGTTAGAACAAAAAAAATTCCTTATTTTCAAAAATTTCATCAAGACCTCACCCCCTTTTTCATAAAATCCTGCAGAGGCCAATCAGTTGAGTCCACCTGTATATAAATAATAGATTGTCATAACTTGTATATAAATTAAGTCATACCTGTGAGATGGGACTGTTGCAAATCACTTGGCCGGCTCACCAAGTTTTTTTCTGCTTTCGCAATTACGAATAATGCACTTTCTAACCATTTCTCATTGATTGACGCAAACACACTAATCAATAACTGCACAAATAAGTGGGAGGAGCTTTTTGTTCGCACCGAGAATGAAGAGCCAGAAATCATCTGCCGTAAACTTACTGCTAATTATATAAACTGTTGTTGGAATGTATGATCGGGGCGAGGCGTGTAGGCTACGTAGGATTTTTTATTGGCGGGGTGGGGGCAATATTAATTTTTTATTTGATAATTTGAATTAAACGCGTTAATGAGAGCAGGAAAATTTGGGATCCAATGGATCAAGCCCCCCTTTTTTTTCCTGGATATCTCTCCTGGATCCTCTGAAAAAGATGAATAAATTAATAGTCTATGTAATAGTCTTTACGCGACAAGGAGGCTGGCAAGGAACTGTTACATATTTCTTTTTTAGTTTGATCGCAATAATCGATCCAAGTCTGAAAGCCTTTCAGGTCTTGAGGAGGTTCTTGCATGTATGCGACCATCGAATTTCTATGATGAACAATTAGGAAAGTATAAAGGTTTGACCTGGATTACATTTGTGGCCCAACATTCCGTGGAGGAGAAAAGGAAAGACAAACTTAAGGATACATCAAGCATAGACTCAAATGCTACTTTGTCTGAGGTAAGTTTATGTATCTTATAGTAATAATTAGCGAAAATCTCATAAATTTGTAATTATATTCTAGGTGGTAGATAGTTTTTGTTTAACAGAATGTTCAGAAAATTTCAACCTACATGTATTACAAGCTTATGTTAGGCTAGCCTTGTTAGTTCAACATTGGTTAAATATTATTTGGGGATTTGAGAAATTGTTGGAAAAGTTTCTCCAACATACAAATAGCAGGCTAAACTATGGATTCTGAAAAAAAAACCGAAAAGATATAAAATGTTTTTTTCCGTGAAAAAGACTATGTAAATAAAAAAACGACCGAAATTAATTTCAAAAATTTCTTCCACAAGACAAGTTTTTCAAAGAAAATTATAAAGCTCCACTAAGCCAAAAATGAGCAGAAATAAAGGCAAATAATTTTCCAAGGACAAAACTACCACAAATCATTATCAATGAATAAATAGAACTCAAAAACGAACAGAAATTACAATAAGTAGCCGAGTCAAACTCAAAACGAGTAAAAATATATTGTTTTTAGTGAACTAAAAAACTAAAAAATAACCGTTTGGCTCATGAGCTAGTAAGGATAACACATACCGTATAACGTGTAATGTTTCGTAATGTGTAGCTTAAACACGTTATAAATGTATAATGATAACATATAATATGTAATATATTGCAACGCTAGAGACAAATGGGCCATAGTTTTTCATAAAATGCGTATAAACTAAAAATTATTAGTAAAACTCACGAAAACTATATCATCCATCCATAGTCTACGGGGTTCGCACAGGGTATGTAAAAGGACAAGGATTGCTGGCTTCCAAACCCCCAATGTACTTCCTAAGGGGAGATGAAACAGAGATTATCACCGCCTAATTGGACTATGAAGTCTTGCGTCATTACTTTTAATTTTTACATTATGCGTATGCTTACCTATTCAAACTTTTCACTTTCTAAAAGAACACTCTTTGTGTTACATCAACACATAGATGTACTTCCTTACATTCCAGATATCGAATTGGCTAATACTCTTCAAAGTTACCACCATCCATTCTTTCCATCTTATTTCAATCCCAAAATGTTCATCCCACTGATTATCTGACTCATTCCAATTGCAGATGAAGTGCTCTAAATTATCAATTATTTTCATGTATTGAACAAAATTATTGTCTACTCTCTGACCTGAACCTCCCCAAATAATTGCTTCTTTCTCCAATGGCACAAAATTACCCTTTCTGAAATAGCCCACCTTATATCCTTCCCCGTGGAATCCAATTTTCTTCCTACCTTCAATAGCAGAAGTCATCAAACAGTTAGTGGTAATGAACTGTAAGTAAGGAGTGGTGCCGCTCAATAGCAGCGGAAACTCTAAAAAACGGAATTGTGATATCAATAGATCTATCAAAATAATAGGTTTATTGTGCTGATTCCAAATATATAAGATTGAATAAGTTTAGAGTTACTTATCAAAAACTACGAGCTTGAAGATTTCCCCGATTTTCGATGAAGGGGGAAGCACTCCCTAAAAGTCAAGGAATCTTGATGAAAATCTCACCATCAAATTCAGATCCATCTACAAAAAAGTGGAATTCGTATTTTTTTTCCAGAAGAAAGATCACGTATGCGTGTTTTTTTTCCAGGGGTGATGACATCAAACCAATAGTCCTAGAATATCGAAAAGGAGATTTTCAGAACGGAACTTAAAAGTTCTAGTGCCCTCTTGAATTGACCAAATAAATGGAAAGATAACTAGCCCTACTCCCACTGCCTCTTTTTCCTCAAAGTCGTCTGATCAAAATTTCGAGATAGCCATTTTGTTGAGCATAGTTGAAAAGTCCAGTAACTACGCCTTTGGGTATAACATATCCCCCCACAGTCCCTGGGAAAAGGTTTGTGAGTCATGAAATTTTCCCTTTGTTTATGTATTGTATTTGTTATTGGGAAGTATAGGCTACAGATATTTTTTGAGGGGGGGGGTGAATTTTCTGCTGGAGGATTTTCCAGGCAAAGAATATTCCATGGGTATGGAGGTTTGCGGGGGGGAAGGAGGGGTGATTTCCATGGGAAATTGGACACTGGGGGAATTTGTCAGAATTTCTATACGAAATTCTTTGTATTTGTCTTCCTATCTCTCTGCCGACTCAATTTTACATATAGAGATGATAAGAGGAATCGTCCGGGGGGAAATTTTTGCTAGGTTGGAATTGTCTAGAGTATCTTTCCGTAGAGGAGGGGGTATTTTACACGGGAGAATTCTCCTTGGGGGAGTTTTCCACGGAATAAATTCTCCAGAGGGTATTTTCTGCGGGTGCAACTTTCTACCAAGGGGCGGGGTTATTTGCGGGAAAACTTGTCCACGAAGGAATGAATTTCCGGCATGATTGAACAAACTAAGAGAAATTAAAGTCTTATTCATATGGAAGTGCGCTATGAAAGAGTTTTCACCCAGAATCATCCGCAATAAATTTCCCTGGGAGAATTTTCATCTACAATGAAATTGTCAGGGGGAAATTTTTCCGGTAGGGCAGGGGATATTTTGCGTGGAAATAACTTTCAATGGAGGGATTATCTGTGTTGGGGGGGGGGGGTACTTTACAACCAGGGGGAGGCGGATTTCCTGTTATTATTTAAAGACGACCAGAAATTATATTTAAAAAAAACGATTTTTTTTCTACTGAAAGTATGGAGCAACATCAAAACTGGAAACGAAAAGAAATTGTTACGTATATGAAGGGGGTTGTCCTTTTCTCCGTGCCTCACTTTTTGCGCAGAAGTTTAACTTTTTGTTCCAAATATTCAAGAATGACTCCTGAAACACATGGGCCGTTTAATTAGAATAATAAGCTTATTTAAAAGTTCAAAAAAAATTAGCGTTAAGAGTGAGGTTTCATTGCATTTTCATTGCATTGCACTTCATTGCATTCAAAAAGTTCTATTTATAGAATTTAAATAAGCGCAAGCATAAGAGCAAGATTGTTGTTTTAGGAGCCGAAAAGTAACTCCATTGCCTGAACATAATAACCAGCGAATTTAAAGCCATCCATAGCCTCTCACCATCCATGATATTGGTAACATTTAGTGTAGAATTTAAACACACTTAAAAGCAAAGAAGAAAAAAATTGCATATTTTAGACTCCGTTAACTCATCAAACATGGTAACCTGATAACCCAAACCCTACTTTATAACCCAAACTCAACCTGGTAGTGGTAACCACTATGGTAACCCATGAATAATAAACTGACAAAAAGTCAACAGCTAGTGCCGTAAAATTGAAGCACAATTTAGTATTACTCGAAACGAAGAACGAAATAACAGTAAAATAATCACCCCAAAAGTGGAATTATTCCAACCAATTATTTCAATTAATTAATTATTGCAATCAATAATGAATCAATTATATCAAAAAATTTCAATTATTTCAAAATATAATGCAATCCTAAAGTTTTGTCTTTAGTCTAACATTTCAAAAAAGGCTTTACTTTTGAATTATTTGCCAAATAATGAAGAAACATCAGTTTCAGAATCACATAGAGAGCCATACTTTGGAATAGGTCAATATGGAGAAGTCATGCTGAATTTAGCATATTCAATCCATATACAAACATCTTAAAACCCCCTATGATTTTAATGAGGTACAAAATATTCAATATTTTTTAGTGTTTTCAGTAAAGCGCTGGTTTTTCCTAATCCTACAAAAATAGGGAAATTTGAGTTGGGTTATATTCAAGAAGTTCATAGATATCTATTGCATTGGCTGCAAAGTAATAATGCTATTTGTTTAAGTCTCAACTCGCTTTTTACATGTATCAGAATATCTGTCTTTTTCTAATTAATCAAACATTCAAAACTTGGGAGAAGAAACTTGGGATCTAAAGCTCCTTTTTCCGTATGATTTTTTTAAGGAGTTGAGAGGAGCAAGTAGGAGTGGTTTTATAAAAGAGGAATAAAGGAGGAGGACTAACTATGAGGTTAGCTAGAGGAGTGCTGTAAGAGAGGAGTGGCTCCAGTAGGAAAAACGGAATTACTTCTGAAACTTCCGTTATTGACTGTTTTTCTCAGTAAAAAAGGAGTAGTGCAAATAAGAGAAATAAAACTCTAAGCGCATCTTTCTTTTTTCTGGCCATGTGCTGATGAAATTGACCACGATTTAGTTGAAATGAGTAACCCAGCCAAAATGAGCTGATATTGGTCATACGAAACTAAGGCTTGCATTAATTGGCTAAGAATTTTGGTGTAGCTTAACCAGGTTTGAGAGAAAAGGGCAAATGTAGAAGCTTCTAACCATACCTCCATTTGCTTCTTTTCTGGCAAACTTGGCAAAGTGATGCTGAACTGGGTAACCAATCAAGACATACGCAAAAAAGGGTGGAATATGCCCCCTCCTGTCAAAGTGGGCTTTAATTGGTAATCCATTCCATAATCCATTTCATGAGACCCAGACGAGAGACTAACAAATAGTGTAGACCAGTCGACTGTGCCCATCCTATGAGAACTGGGGTAAATCTGACGAAAAAAAAAAGTTACATAACACCTTTTAATTTTGAACAAAAACCTTAGCAATGTTCCAAACAGTCAAACAATTCGTGGTAACGAACTGTAAGTAAGGAGCGACCCGGCTCAATGGTAACCAAAACTCTAAAAAATGGAATTTTGGTACCAATAGATACATCAAAAGAATCAAATTTTAATTCTGATTTCAAATATGTAAGTTTCATTAAGTTTAATCTTACCCATCAAAAGTTACGCGCCTGAGAAAATTTGGCTGATTTTCGAAAAAAGGTGGAAAGACCCCCTAAAAGCTATAGAACCTTCATGAAATTCACACCATCATATTCAGCGTATCAGAGAACTCTACTGTAGAGCTTTTAAGCTCATATCTACAAAAATGTGGAATTTTGAATTTTTTGCCAGAAGAGAGATCACGGGTGCATTTTTATTAGTTTGTTTGTTTGTTTTTTTTTTGTTTTTTTTTTCCAGGGGTAATCGTTTTGACCCAGTGTTCCTAGAATATCGTAAGAGGGCTCACTGGAACGGAAATTAAAAGTTCTAGTGCCCTTTTTAAGTGACCAAAAAAAATGGAGGGCAACTAGGCCCCCTCCCACACTTTTTTTTCTCAAAATCACCCAATTAAAATTTTGCGATAGCCATTTTGTTCAGTATAGTCGAAAATCTAATAAATATGTCTTTTACGATGACTTAATTCGCCAGAGTTCCCAGGGGAAGGGCTGCAAGTTATGAACTTTGCCCATTGCTTACATATTGTATTGGTTATTGGGAAGTATACAGACATTTTCAGGAAGAATTTTTTTATGGTGGGGGGGAGGGCCAGAGGAGGGGATTACTCGTGAGAATCTTTCCGTGGAGGATGTTTCTTTGGGGTAAGGTACATTTCTATGAAGGGGCGCCGGATTTACCACCATTATTTAAAAAACGATCAGAAATTAAATAAAAAAAAAACAGGTTTTTTCAACTGAAAGTAAGGAGCAACATTAAAATTAAAATGAACAGAAATTATTAAGTATATGAGGGGATTCTCCCCCAAGTCAATGCCTTGCTCTTTACGCTAAAGTTTTTTTTAGTGCTTTCAAAAGAGCTATCTGTTCTAATTAAAAGGCCTTGTGATTCAGGCATTTGTGAACTAAAATTTTTCTTAACTTCTAACGTAAAGAGCGTGGTATTGACTAAGGGTAGAACCCCATCATATACGTAATAACATATACGTAATAAAAAAAAAAAAAAAAAAAAGCGATACGGCTCAATAGTAATCAAAACTTTTAAAAACGGAACTTTGATGTCAATAAATGTATCAAAAGAATGGACATATAATGCTGATTCTAAATATATGAATTTTATTAAGTTTAGTATTACTCATCAAAGGCTATGAGCCTGAGAAAATTTACCTGATTTTTTAAAGAGGGGGAAACATCCCCTAAAAGTGAAAGAATTTTGATGAAAATCACACCGTCAGATTCAGCGTATCAGAAAACCCTTTAATATAGGTTTTAAGCTCATATCTGCAAAAATCTGCAACTTTATATTTTTTGCCAGAAGAAAAATATACGAATATAGAAGTTCGTTACCTAAGTTAATTTATAAATTACGTCAGAACCAAATTTAGAGACAGTCATTTAGCAAAAGAAGGGTAAATTTTTATGAAAATTTTTTTTACTTATTCAATGACGGTAAGCCAAAATAAAAGCTGCATTAACTAAAAAACAATCAGAAATTAAATTAAAAAAAAACAAGTTTTTTTAACTGAAAGTAGGTAGTGACATTAAAACTTAAAACGAACAGAAATTATTCCGTATATGAAAGGGGCTGTCCCCTCCTCAACGCCTCGCTCTTTGCGCTAAAGTTTGACTCTGTCTCACAACTTTATTTTTTAAAACAATAAAATTTCAAAATTTAAAATTTTAAACCCTATGAAATTTTACGGATTTGTAATTTACGTATTTGTGACAAAAGTGAATTTTGTCCAATTTTCCGTGTGTGTGTGTGTTTTTCTTGGGGGGGGGAGGGTTGTAGCTCCCCATCCAGAAGTTCTAAGCTGTTAAATCATAACAAAAATTATATAAAATTAATTTGATAATAGGAAATGTTAACGAAAGCAAACGTTGCAAGCCCTGACGTGGAAGAAGAATTCATTATGTAAAATCAACGCTTAAAGTTGTGCATAGTCAAAAACTTTACCGTTCGTGTGTCCTCCATCCTCCCTTCGTGAGGCTCTGGGAAGGGAAGGGGCAACTATGGTATTCTAAATAAGGTCTTCTACAAAGGGTAACAAATTACAATACATTCCTTGTGCAAATAGTATTTCTGATGCAGATTTAATTTTGCCCAAAAACTTAAATACTTTCATTGAATCTTTAACCATTGAATCGTAATTTTTAATGAATGAACTTTTCAAAAGAAAGCTTCAATCAAAATGTTTATTTTTCTCTTGTTGAGTTTACATATTCATGTAAACTGAATGAGATTTTTAAGACATCCCGAGAACCATTTGAACGAAAGGCCGGAGTTTCTGCCCTGCCTGTTGAGAATTAGACAGAATCTTCGAAAAAGCATAGATTTTAATGGCTGTTTTTTATGCAATATACCTTATACCTTATTATTTTTTATCTTTTTAGTACAATATTAATTTTTTTCGCAAAAAAAAATCTTCCTTTACTTCCAAGTTGTCATAAACTTTTTCATTCTTATCTATTTCATTTCCTGTAACTTTATCATGGCCATCCCATAGTCCCCGAAAATTTTAGATGCGCTTTGAAAGTGTATAATGAGAAAAGCAAGTAAGGCCTCAGTATTGTGTGGTCAATTTTGGTTTCAGTATTTTTTTTATTTTTTTTAGGCTCACGGTCAATAGCATAATCCATAGGGAATACTTTCTTGCATCAATACTCATCTGAAGTTTCATCAACGATCTACATTACTATCATCAATGTTGCTTAAAAGAACTGTAAATAATTTATCAACTGTGAAATTACAAATTTACTAACATCTTTCCTATGAAGACAAGTGTTGAAAACCATAATCCAAAGACATTTGGTGTGCACCTGTGCAGTTGAAATTCAGTTATAAGTACTAAATTATGCTAGACGTATAATTCGGAAAGAAAATTGTAAATGAAACTGTGTTCAACTCAAACCCTCCGAGTTTGAGCTTTAAAACAAAGATATACCCTGCTTGAGTAAATTAAAAAGACTGTCTATCACACAGTCACTTTGATTCTTTGAAAAGGGCAATATATAATCTGAATTAGTATTTTGATTTGAAGTGCAAGTATTGGACTTGTTGGGTATTTGAATCTGTCCGAGGGGCCCCTCCAAAAAGAATTGACGAAAATACACCAATACATGGGAAAATCCATATATTTTTGATTAGAAAGACTTGTTGTCCAGTGATTCTGAGTTCATAAAACAAATCTTTGGGAAAAGACCTGAGATTCAATTTGTGATTAGCCCTCTTTAAAAAAAAGTTCTATGGACCTCCCTACTCCTATTACTACTAACAACGCACCGTAGCACCTAGCCGCCTGAGGCCAACACAGCTACGCACGCTCCTCCTCCATCCCAATCTATACATAGCCTCCCTTTTTACGCCCTCCCATGAAGTTCCCATTTCCTTTAAATCTTTCTTACCGACGTTTTTCCACTCCAGACGAGGACGAACTGCTTTCCGTTTAGCCCTAGACGGTTGGCCGAAAAGAACAATCTTCGGCAATCTGTCATCCTTCATCCGCCCAACGTGGCCTAGCCACCTCAACCTTTCTTTCATTATAGCCCTAGAGAGCGGTATCGAACCACATTTTTCGTACAGCCTATTGTTTTATATACGGTCAGTCAGCCGGGTGCCCAGAACAATCCTTAAGCAATTTCTCTGGAAAAAATCTAACAAATCTTCCTCTGTTTCTTGGAGCGCCCATGCTTCACAGCCATACTTGACCATGTCATCACTGTAGCTTCTAATATTCTAATCTCGGTTTGCAGACTTATCTTCCTATTGTTCTAAACTTTGTTTAACTGTGAAAAAACACCCTGAGCCTTGGCTATTCTACTTTTGACATCTTCACTGCTCCCACCATCTTTACTAATAATACTACCAAGGTAAGTGAAGCTGTCCACCTGATCAATCTTTTTAGTATTTTTAACATTAATTTTCAAACCTATTCTAGCACCCTGAACTCGCAAAACCTCTAAAACTTCATTCATTTTGCTCACACTTTAAGCTAGGTTGCTTAAATCATCAGCATAATCTAAGTCCAGGAGACTTTTTCCTCCCCATTTTATTCCGTGGTCTCCCATTGCCTTTCCTGTGTTCCTTAAGACAAAGTCCATCAAAATAATCTATACAAAAGGGATAGAACACAACCCTGCTTAACTCCTAATTAAATACAAAACCAGCTGCTAACCTCATTTTCTACCTTAACCACAGCAGTGTTATTCTCGTGCATAGCACTAATCACTTTAATGTATTTTTCTGGTATACCATACAAGGATAAAAACCTTTACTAAAGCTCTTCTATCAACAGAATCGAATGCTTGATCATAATCTATAAAACTAAGGACCAAAGGTGTTTGAAAACTCAGGCACTTCTCAATTTAACCTAAGAATGAAAATTTGGTCGACACTTCCTCTACCTTTTCTAAAACCGCACTGTTCTTCTCTTAAAACTTTGTCTAAGGCATCGCTCAGTCTAAAAAGTATCATATTACTAAGTAGTCTACTACCTACAGAGATCAGACTAATCCCTCGATAATGACCACACTCACTTTTATCACCTTTCTTATAAAGTGGTTTAATTAAGGTTTTCCTAAAATCGTTAGGTACTTCCCCCCTTTCAAAAATCATATTCATAATCTTCAATAACTTATTTCTAACCTCAGAGCCACCATATTTAAGAAACTCATTTACCACCCTATCAGCAACTGGAGCTTTGTTATTTTTTAGTCCTGTTAGTACTGTTGCTAATCCTTTCTTATAAAAAATATATTCCTTCACATCAAATATATCACAAACTTTTTCTATATATTTTCTTACATATCTCTTCTTTCAACTCTAACTTACTTATACAAATTCTCAAAACATTTAGCCCATCTCTCTTTAGTTTTTTACTTATCGCTAATTGCGGCCCCATTCCTATCTTTAACTGGGCCAAGTCCGCATTGGCTACTCCCTCTCAATTTGTTAACATGCCAGTATAATATTTTACTATTATGCCGTCTAGTTGCATCTTCCAGATCCTCGGCAATTCGATCCATAGCCTCCACTTCTCACCTCCTTAGTTCATAGTTTAATACTTTCTCCACTTTCTTTACATTCCTTTTGTTTTCATATGATCTATCACTAAGGTAATTCTTGTACAAGCCCTTTCTACTTTCTATCAAACATAAATCTTTTTCTCACTAATATTCTTACTTGTAGTTCTAGCTTTCTTTCCTAAGACTCCATCAGCAACTTCACAAGTTATTTTCCTAAAATTATTCCATCCATCTTCTAAATTGTCAAATTCTAAACTCTCCAGTTTAGTATTCAACTGTTCCTGGAAAGTTGCTCTCAAATTCTTATCCTGGATTCTACCAACATCATAACTTCCCGGCAGGTAGTTACCCTTCCGATATTTCAGCTTTAAATTAGCCCTTGACACTACTAGATGGTAATCTTTACTCTTAACATCAATAACGGCACTCTTATATACCCTAGTATATTTTATTGATCCTGCCAGTCTTCGGCTTACAATAACATAATCAATAAGGTTTGCTCTTTTACTATCACGTGAATACCATGTTAAATTATGAGCCATTTTATGACAAGACACCGTATTGGTTATAACTAGATTGTTATACCTACAAAATTGCAAAAGTCTGTATCCATTACTGTTTTCATTTCCTACACCAAATTTACCTAGGCTAGGATATCATCCATCCCTATTTCTACTGACCTGGGCGATTAAATCTCCTAGTAAAAACATCCTATTTCTACCTGAGACCCTGTCTATTTGATCCTGTAACTGTAAGTAAAATTCATCTGAGTCACTATTATCTCCGTCAGTCGGTTCTATAGAGGCATATACTACTATAACTGATACCCTGAACCTTTTAGTCATAAAATGAACAATTAGTATTCTATTATTAATACCTTCCCAGCCTAAACAAGACTTACCAACTTCCTTATTCTTTATGAGCCCTACTTCCTGTCTATGTACCCCATCCTTCCTGCCTGAGTAAACAAATTCTATATCACCTAATTTCATGCTTCCTACCCCTGGGATATGAGTTTCTGAAACTCCTAATAAATCCTACCCCTATCTTTTGCCAATCTCCACTAAACTCCCACCCCCTTCCCCTTCCAAAAACTAGTAACTAAACCACGCCCTTTGAGCCAAATTTTGGCAAAATATTTATTCCAGCTATTTCAATTCAGTTGCTAATTTTAAAGTAGGACGAGGAATTCAAATAAAAGAGCTTCTTCACCATCAAATATGAGCCTCCATGTCATACAGCTTTAAACAATTTACGCTTAAGAATACTTCATTTATCTATTATTTTTGTCTTTATTTCTGTTTATTGATTAAAAAAAATCAACAAAAGAAGTTTTTCAAAGAAAAGTAAAGAGCTACATGAAACCGAAAATGAGCAAAAGTAGAGTCAAATAATTTTTCAAGGATAAATATATCATAAACTCGCCATCAATAAATAAATGAAACCTAAAACGAACATAAATTACAATAAATAACTGAGTCAAACTCAAAACGAGCAGAAACTAAGAGGAGGACGGCTGACGCCCCCCGATGGCTTCTTAAGACCAGAACATGATTTGCACTTTACTGAACACAGTTCTTCTTTCAAGCTAGGTGTTTCAATTTTCATAATATCGAAAGAAAAGAAAAAAAATCATCCTCTTACCCAAGAATACTAAAAAAATGATATTCTTTTCTGGAAGTCTTAATAATTCCGGATTTGTTAAAGCTAAAAAAAAGAAAATATTGAAAATTCATTTTGTTTTTAGCAACGTACAAGTTATGTTCTGGTCTTCAGAAGCAATGTGGGGCTTCAAGTTTCAACTTAATGCTCTTAGCCGTTCCTGAGATATTGCCGATACATCCGTGACAATCTACATGCTCATAGTTTCTTTTGATTCAATTCACGATCTCACTGAACATTCCCTGAAAACTTCACCCCCGGATGGCTTTACCATAATATCCTTAGCTTCAGTGGTGGTAACGCTGTAGTAGTAGCAGTGGTATTAGTATCAGTATGCATATAGCACCTTTTGTTTTTTGATATTCCCTTGAACACACACTGAAAGTTTCAACTTAATACCCTAAACAGTTCCTGGAACATAGCTGATACAACTTGCATGCACATAGTATGATTTGATTTAGTTCAAAATCATCTTACTTCTTTCTGAAATTTTAATCCTAATGCTCTCAGCTTTAGTGTTAATAGTAGTAGTAGTAGTAACAGCAGTGGTAGAAGTATTAATTGAAGCTGTTTTAGTGGTAGATGTAGCAGTAGTAGAATGAAAATATTGCCTTTTGGTTCGTACAACGTTGTCGCAGTAGTAGTCTTAGCAGTAGTAGTAGTAGTAGTAGTAGTAGCAGTAGTAGTAGTAGTAGTAGTAGTAGTAGTGGTAGTAATAGTAGTAGTAGTAGCACTAGCATTAGTAGTAGTGGTAGTAGTAGTAGTAGTAGTAGCAGTAGTAGTAGTAGAAATGGCAGTGGCAGTAGTAGTAATAGTAGTAGTAGTAGTATTAGTAGCAGTAGTAGTAGTAGTAGAATTAGTAGTAGTAGTAGTAGTAGTAGTAGTAGTAGTAGTAGTAGTAGTAGTAGTAGCAGTAGTAGTAGTAGCAGTAGTAGTAGTAGTAGTGATAATAATAATGGTAGTAGTAACGTGCACATATTGCCAACTTCTTCTATTAGAAGTGCCATGTGAAAAAAATAAATAATACATTGTGCCCACATCAATTTTTACTTAGGCAGCGCTATTGCGCTACCTATGATTTGAAAACCTGTCGTACAAACCAAAGATTGAAGCAGAAAAACCAATTATGAATCAGAAAGATCACTTATAGAGAGTTTGCCGGTTGGGAACTAATATTCATTCTTTATGCCTTGAAAATTCCCCCTCTGCACACACAGAAAAAATTCAATACCCAATTCCCTTGTAAGTTGTAGTTGGTCCACAACTAGCAATACTCAAAAATCATTCTTGTTGTTGGATAAACGGTATATGATAACTGTACATTTTTTATTACTACTATAAGTAACGGCCCACTGCAGTTCTGGGTTCTAGGCCTTCACTCCCCCCTCCCACCGCGAAAAATATCCCTCCAGCAAATACACCCCCCAGAAAATACCCCTGAAAAATACCCCCCGCGGAAACTACCTCCCCAAAAATACCCTCTGAAAAATACCCCCGCGGAAAATCTCCCCAAAAAAAACATTCCTACTGGAAAATATCCCTCACGGAAAACACCCCCGCGGAAAATACCCTTTGTGATAAATATCCCCCGCGGAAAATAAGGTTTCCAAATTTGAGAATTTTATTTGATTTTTTTTAGTATCGTTGAGAAGTGCTATGGGAAGGGAAAAGAAAAATATACACTCCATAAGTATCTTAAAAACTTAGAAAAAACCGCAAATCCATTTTTGTTGAAAAGACTTCCATATGAGCTTTCGTAAGGAGAAAACAGAAACTTCAAAAGGGATAGGATTGATAAGCTAGGGCGGGGATCACAGAGAACAAATTGGTATCTTTATGGATTTAGAATGATTTACTCCCATGTCCAAGTCCGAGGCATCTTGCGAACAGTTATTGATAATACTCATAGGGTTGCTCATTAAATTTCTATAGCAGGTTTCAACGATCCTTAGGTCGTCAAATATTTCCATCCCTCTATAAATTCCCTATTCATGCTGTCATTAATTAAATTAAAAAAAAAACAAGTTTTTTAAACTGAAAGTAAGGAGCGACATTAAAACTTAAAACGAACAGAAATTATTCCGTATACGAAAGGGGATGTCCCCTCCTAAACGCATCGCTCTTTACGCTAAAGTTTTTTATTGTTTAAAGAAATAAAGCTGTGAGATAGAGTCAAACTTTAGCGCAAAGAGCGAGGTGTTGAGTAGGGGACAGCCCCTTTAATATAGGGAATAATTTCTGTCCGTTTTAAGTTTTAATGTCACTCCTTACTTTCAGTTTAAAAAACTTGTTTTTTAAAATTTAATTTCTGATCATTTTTTAGTTAATGCAGCTTTTATTTTGGCTCACCTTCATTGAATAAGTAAACAAATTTGCATAAAAATTTTACTTTTCTTTTGCTAAATAGATGTCTCCAAATTTGGTTATGACGTAATTTACAAATTAACTTACGTAACGAACTTCTATATTCGTATATATTTCTTCAAGCAAAATATACAAAGTTGCAGGTTTTTGCAGAAATGAGCTTGAAACCTATGTAACAGGGTTTTCTGATACGCTGAATCTGACGGTATGATTTTCATTAAAAGTCTTACACTTGTAGGGGATGTTTCCCCCCCTCTTTAAAAAATCAAATAAATTTTCTCAGGCTCGTAGCCTTTGATGAGTAATACTAAACTTAATAAAATTTATATATTTAGAATCAGCATTATAAACACATTCTTTTGATACATTTATTGACATCAAAAATCGGTTTTTAAAAGTTTCGATTACTATTGAGCCGTATCGCTTGTTTTTTTTTATTGTTTTTTTTTTATTACGTATATGCTAGTACGTATATGATGGGTTTCTCCCCTTATACAATACCGCGCTCTTTACGTTAAAAGTTAAAAAAAAAATCTATTAAAAAAACCAAGAAACACCAAGGCCGTTTAATTAGAATAGATAGCTCTTTTCAAAGCACTAAAAAAAAATGTGCCGTAAAGAGCGAGGTATTGACTTGGGGGAGAACCCCCTCACATACGTTATAATTTCTGTTCGTTTTAAGTTCTAATGTTGCTTCTTACTTTCAGTTGAAAAAACTTGTTTTTTTTTATTTAATTTCTGATCGTTTTTAAATAATGCTTGGAAATCCGGCGCCCCCTTCTTAGAAATATCCCTTACCCCAAAGAAGCATCCTCCAAGGAAAGATTCTCCGGAGTAACCCCCTCCTCTAGCCCCCCTCCCTCCAGAAAAAAAATCCTTCCTGAAAATGTCTGTATACTTCCCAATAACCAATAAATAATGCTGGCAAGTCCGGCGCCCCCTTCATGGCAATTTCCCTTCCCCCATGACTTCATGGACAGATCCTCCAACATCCCCGCCGACCCCCCCCCCCACTACCAGAAAAAAACCCTCCTGAAAACTTCTGTATACTTCCCAATATCCAATGCTATATGTTAACATTGTGTAAAGTTCATAAATTTTAGCCCTCCCCCTGGGGACTTCGGGGGATTAAGTCATCCTAAAAGACATATTTATCATATTTTCGACCATGCTAAACAAAATGGCTATCTCAAAATTTTGATCGGGTGACTTTGGGAAAAAAATAAGCGTGGGAGGGGGCCTAGTTACCCTCAATTTTTTTTGGTCACTTAAAAAGGGAACTAGAACTTTTAAGTTCCGTTCCAGTGAACCCACCTCACAATATTCTAGGACCACTGTTTCAATACGATTATCCTTGAGGAAAAAAAAACAAAAACAAATAAACACGCATCCGTGATCTTTTTCCTCGCAAAAAATGTCAAATTCCACATTTTTGTAGATAGGAGCTCGAAACCTCTACAGTAGGGTTCTCTGATACGCTGAATATGATGGTGTGATTTTGAGTAAGGTTTTATAACTTTTAGGGGGTCTTTCCCCCTTTTTTTGAAAATCAGCCAAATTTTCTCAGGCGCTTAACTTTTGATGGGTAGGACTAAACTTGATGAAACTTATATATTTGAAATCAGCATTAAAATCTGATTCTTTTGATGTATCTATTGGTGTCAAAAACCCGTTTTCTAGAGTTTCGGTTACCATTGAGCCGGGTCGCTCCTTACTTACAGTTTGTTACCACGAACTGTTTGACAACTAGAAAAAGGAAGGGCCTAGGGCCGCATATTGGGCATTCTTGGCAGAAAAAGGATTGGAATAATGATTTAGATATTTAAATACTTGTGATCTGTTTGACTAGAATGAGGCAACCCATTTCACAATTAAAAGATTAATATTGAATACTGTTACAAGTAGTTCTACTAATAAATTGTGGCTAAAAAGATCAAATGCTGTTTGAAGGCTAATGGAAATTAAGCCAGATATTAGGATTTCCATGAATGTTTTCAATGACGTTGGTGAGATAAACAATGTTGAAGTTGAAGCTGATTTGATGTTCCTGAATCACCTCAGCTCAGTAAAAGGTGGGATCTGCTCCTTTGGCCAATCTGCAACGGATCTTTCATACCGTTTGGAGAATATAGGATTGAGAGACATAGGGCAAGCACATTCAAAACCAGGTTTTTATCTTTCTTTTTTAAGGCCAACTATAAAATCCTACTTTCATATTTGCAGAAATTTCCCTGACTCAAAATCTCACTGATAGGACAGGCAAGGGCATTCGAAGGAATTCACTGAAACTGCTAACAAGGAGAAAAGGGATATTCAGAGGACAGACACTTGTTTTCCTTAATTTCCCAATTTTCTTTCCGCCTTCAAAGAAGAAATAAAGGGTATTGAACGGGGAGTATCGCCATTGATAAGACAATGCTAATCCTTAGCTTTTTTAAATGGGATGTGGCCTGCTAAATTGTCATTTTGACTAAACTTTTTCTTTATTTCAGACTTATAAAAAACCTATGCACAGAGCTACCAGTAGGCTGATGCTCAAAAACTCGATGAGACAATATTCTGTACCAGAAAGGGAAAATGAGTATTCTGAACCGTCACAGAATATATCATCGTCTTCGCACTGTTTTTCTTGTCATAGAAAAACTAATTATCAGTCAGGACTTCCAACATCAGGTAGTGAAGCGAGTTTATGTGATTCTAGTCCTTCAGAAGATCGAAATGGTAAGTTTATTCATTTTTTTTTATGATTGAATTATAAAACTGACGAAGGTAAATCAACAATTTGACGGAGCCTTGTTCCGAAGAATGGGGGGGGGAGGGGTACGGCATGTTCACAATTTTAAATAGCGTAAAAAATAAGGCGAATTATAAGAAAATGTTAACAAATTTAATATAAAACTGGCAAGTGATTATTTGCACTTGTTTTGATTTTTTAGAGGGGGGGGTAAGTCGGGGCACAAATTAAGAAACGTATAAAAGCAAGTGAACTCTATAGTCTGTACAGGAAGATGTAATGAAATCATGAAAGTCTTAATTTAGGGTAAGGGGAGGATAGGGGTTCAATGACCCCTCTCTTCTACGAGCTACTGCTACTGCTAACACCTCGCTCCAGCACCAAGCCGCCTAAAGCCAACACAGCTGAGGCACAGTCCTCCTCAATCTCAATCTATCCAAATCGTTAATCTTTACAATTCCCAAGAGTTTCTTATTTCTTCCCATCCCAAGATTCTCTGCAGCCCATTCAGGGACAACATGTCGCCCTAGAGGAATGACCAAAAAGGATGGTTTTTGGCAATCTGTCACCCATCATCCGCAAAATTTGTCCTATCCATTTCAACCCTTATCTCATTATAGCTCTAATAATTGAGAAAGAAAGACATTTTTCGTACAACTTTCCGATTAAGATAGTCAGATGGTACCAAAATTATTCATTGACAATTTCTCTTGAAAACATCCAACAAATCTTCTTCAGTCTTCCAAAAGGCCCTCGGTTCAGAACCATGCTGGACCACTGTCGTCGCTGTAGCTTTCAATATTCTAATTTTGGTTCGCAGGCATATCGTCCTATTCTTCCAAGCTTTTTATATCTTTACTGCATTCACAATCTTTACTAATAATACTACCCAGATAAGTATACACTTGATTAAATAAAAACAAGTTTTTTTTTTTAACTGAAAGTAAGGAGCATCTTCGAAATTTATACGGAAACAAATTGATCCGTATACGACGGGACTGTCCCCCTGATTAATCCTTCGCTCGTCACGCAAAAGTATATCAGTTTTTTTTTTAAGAAAAAGCTTCTTATTCCAAGTTGGCGGCTCTAGTGTTTCAGCAGTTGTTCTTAAAGAATTGGAACAAAAAGTGGAACTTCAGCGCAAAGAGCGAGGGATTGATGAAGAGGCAAACCCTTCAAATACGCACCAATTTCTGTTCGTTTTAAGTTTCAATGATGCTCCTTACTGTCATTACAAAAAACTTTTTTTTAAAATTTAATTTCTTCCGTTTTAAAATCATGCCCATGCCAGACAACGATAGGATGTAGGCTACCGGCCCCATAAACCCTACTCCCGATTGTATTCTGTTGAATGGTGCTTATCAAAAATTGTAAATTGACTGGTAACGTTTCGTTTTTCAGTTTTTCTCCTTAAGAATTAAAATGCTCGATTATAATTGAATTTTAGACAAAATTTGAATATCTAGTAAAAATTTTCAATGGACGGTAGTTTTGTTGGATAAATCCTTGATAATACCTTTACCACATAACTTTGGGAGGGCGGAAAGGCCAAGCGTATTATTGTTCATATGGAGAGAAGTTCTGCGTGATTTTTGATCTTCTGCATGGCTGATTCCATCGTGACCTCTGAACAGGGTTCATACATGTTAAATACATTGTACACATATCTTTAAACACATTGAAACATTGTAGATAAAGAGGGAAAGAGAAATATATTGTAAAATCGCTGAAAAAAGCACTTGACTGGCCCCTCCCCCAAGAAATTTCCTGACAAGGCTCATGATACCCATTCTCTTCTTTCCACCTCTGTTCCGTTAGGTATGTGAATGTTATATTTTATAATACATAGAATAAGATAGCTGCAATGGGATGGGCACTGTTACCCCCTCCCCCTCCTCCCCCACTAGAACCAATAACAAAGGCATATGCTGAAATTTGTCCGGGAATCAACAGTGATTAGATATTAAGTTCCCCCACCCATCTCCAAAACTCATTCTATATTTACCTGAAAGTTCATTTATAATTAGAATATTATAGCGTTAAAATACACTATACCCCCCTGAAAATGTGATAGACCCCCTTTTTCAAAATAACACAGGAATGAATGCGTCACCTTGTGCCATTATTTCTTCTGCAACTAGGAAGCTCAATATGTACTTTTTCGAAACTTTTAAATTCAATGGCTTTCTCAGTATTTTCAGTCGACAGAAATTTGGTCCTCTTAGGGAGAGAATCATAGTTAGGTGCCCACAAAAATTCCAGAAAACATCAGTTTTCCATGGGATAATCGTTTATAGGCACTAGAACTTTCAGTGAACCCTCGTCCAAACGTTCAAATGAGCCCTCTTCAATCTTTTAGGGTTATTGGTTCGATATGATCACCCTTGAAAAGAATTAAATAAAAAAAAACAAGCTTTTTCAACTGAAAGTAAGGAACGACGTTAAAACTTAAAACGAACATAAATTATTCCGTATATGAAAGGGGCTGCCCCCTCCTCAACGCCTCGCTCTTTACTCCAAAGTTTGACTGTCTCACAACTCTTTTTTTTAACAATAAAAAAAATTAGCGTAAAGAGCGAGGCTTTGAGGAGGGGGCAGCCCCTTTCATATACAGAATGCAAATTTTGTTTTAATTACTCATGTACGGTGAGCCAAAATCAAAATCTGCATTAATTCAAAAACGTTCAAAAATTAAATAAAAAACAAGGTTTTTTAACTGAAAGTAAGGGACGACGTTAAAACTTAAAACGAACGGAAATTATTCCGTATATGAAAGGGGTTGCCCCCTCCTCAACGCCTCGCTCTTTACGCTAAAGTTTGACTTTCTCACAACTCTTTTTTTTAACAATACAAAATTTAGCGTAAAGAGTGAGGCGTTGAGGAGGGGGCAGCCCCTTTCATATACGGAATGCAAACTTTGTTTTAATTACTCATGTACGGTGAGCCAAAATCAAAATCTGCATTAATTCAAAAACGTTCAAAAATTAAATAAAAAACAAGGTTTTTAACTAAAAGTAAGGAACGACGTTAAAACTTAAAATGAACAGAAATTACTCCGTATATGAAAGGGGCTGCCCCCTCCTCAACGCCTCGCTCTTTACGCTAAAGTTTGACTTTCTCACAACTCTATTTTTTTTAACAATAATAAACTTTAGCGTAAAGAGCGAGGCGCTAAGGAGGGGGCAGCCCCTTTCATATACGGAATGCAAACTTTGTTTTAATTACTCATGTACGGTGAGCCAAAATCGAAATCTGCATTAATTTAAAAACGTTCAAAAATTAAATAAAAAACAAGTTTTTTTATCTGAAAGTAAGGAACGACGTTAAAACTTAAAACGAACAGAAATTATTCCGTATATGAAAGGGGCTGTCCCTCCTCAACGCCTCGCTATTTGTGTTAAAGTTTAACTTTCTCACAACTCTATTTTTTTTAACAATGAAAAAATTTAGCGTAAAAAGCGAGGCGTTGAGGAGGGGGCAGCCCCTTTCATATACGGAATAATTTCTGTTCGTTCTCAGTTTTAACGTCGTTCCTTACTTTCAGTTAAAAAACCTTGTTTTTTTATTTAATTGACCACAAAGATGTAACATTGAAAGCACTGTCACTTTTGGATCCCGAAATTGTCCTTGCTGAAGAGCACGACAGAATTGTGTCTGCCCAGGCGGTTCCCTCATTTGCTCGGGAAACCGAATTTCAACAAGAGAAGGTCAGAAGCGATCTTGACTAACTTTGAAACTTCATTTTTGACAAAAGAACAAGTTATTCGCGTAACCACTGCATAAGTGAATCCGTCAGTTTTCTGGTCTGCCTTCAGAAAAAGCAAAGATGCCAAGGGGGAAGAAAATTACAAGGATTTTTGTGATTTTATGACGATTTTATTTGGCCTGCCCAGTTTTCGGCAGCAGGTGAAAGACAAATTATGCTACTTGATTTTATCGAAACCAAATTACGAAATGCGCAAGAAATACTCTGATTGGCAAAAAGCTAGCAAAGGAAGAGAGAATGTTGACTCTCATGCTGGCCATACCTTTCAAGAGGAATTCTCGTTAGAAGATTAGCCTTAAGCCCCCACAAGTTATTTTTTAGTGTTTACACGTTTTTATGAGTTTTGTGCTCGTAGTAAATGATTCTTTTTTGTTTTCATTATATTTCGCGTTAATTGGCCGCTTTGAAAGAGGTTTACAGAGTGACTTTTGGTCAATACCCCAATTGACAAGAAAAACAGCCTCTAAATTTTGAGATTTCAAGATGGACATATTTTAGACGAAATATGGACATATTTCGGCTATAAATGACATATTTTTGGATGCTCAGGGGACATATTCGTGAACCAAAAAGGTGGTGGCCCTGGTGATGTAATAAGCTAGTCTATATTGTCTTAGATCACACTATGTTTAAAAGGATTATGCTTTGACACTTTCGCTTCCTAATTGCGCTACTTCTGGCAACACTACGAGTAAATTCATGAGAATAACCAGGGTTGCCACCAACTGAAAAATATAATTCCGATTTTTCTTCCAAAAAAATCCCCGACATTTCGAAAAAAAAATCCTGGAACACAGTTTTTAGGTTATACAACATAGGGCGGCACAGTGATTATATTCGTTATAATAAATTATAATTACAAATATAATAATTTCATTATATTTTGTGCTAATTGGCCGCTTTGAAAGAGCTTTATAAAGCGTCTTTTGGTCAATACCCCAAGAGATAAGAAAAATAGCCTCTAATTTCTGAGATTTGAAGATGGAAATATTGTGGACACATTTTAGACGAAATATGGATATATTTTAGCTACATACTTTTAGATGCTCAGGGGACATATTCGTGACCGAAAAAGTTGGTAACCCTGGTGATGTTATAAATTAGTCTATATTGTCTTAGATTACATTATCTTGAAAAGGATTATGCTTTGACACTTTCGCTTCCTAATTGCGCTACATCTGGCAACACTACAAATATATTCATGGGAATAATACGGGTTGCCACCAACCCAAAAATAAAATCCCGATTTTTCTTCAAAAAAAACCGGAATTTCGAAAAAAAATCCTGGAACACGGTTTTTAGGTTATATAACATAGGGCTGCATAGTGATGACGTAAAAATCAAAGTGCGTAATACGTAACATGGTGAAAAGTATTTTCTATTTGTTACAAACATCTGATTGGCAATATTCTTAATATTATTTCGACACGAAAACGTTCTGGTGGATTAGTAGGATCTACGACGAACATTTTAGGCCAAAACAATTCGCCAAAGTATCGAGAAAACTTGTTGACGCACCCACGTCTCATCGTTATTTGAATTTCCCGCCCAAGAATTAACGTCACGCTTCGCAGCCATGTAGCGCGTCCAGATTATCCGTTGGGAAAGAAATCTAGAAAGAGGAATAGTCGTCCAGACTAGGCGGTTTTTTCAAAAAACTTGGTGGTTTATTCCAAAAATATCTGTACAAATTTATCAGCCATCCTCATCCTCATCAAATCTGTTTTTATGGGGCAAAACCTATAGTAAACAAATTTAGAGCCTCAGTTAGACAATTTACCTTTTTTCTTTTCAAAACCATCTTAGACAATTATTTTTTATTTATCACTTATCGTGTCTAATTGTCTCCTTCTTCTGACATTTTTTCCAGAAAAGCTGTCCACACTACCACTTCCGTCCCATTTTTCCATTTTCTGACCCTCTGATAATTCCTGCCCATAAAACGAGAAAAATGGGACGGAAGACCTATCTACATTCCCAGATTTCTTTCTCATTTTTCCAGAAAATGGATAGTCTGGACGCGCTAATATTCAATAGGGCTTGGCAAGCGGTAAAAGTTGCCTTTTATCACGTCTTCACACGTTCCTTTCCCTTTTACCATGCCTGCTTTTCTGTTTAGCAACCGTCTTGCCAATCAAGAAGTGGACAGCGGAACTATCATTCATCTTACAGAAGCATCCTTTTGAAATCTCAAGGCCCGACTTCACTACCCAGAAAACCTGGATTCCGAACGTACTGAAATCTGAGAAAAATCCAAACGATATCGTTCAAACATTCAGCCCACGGATTCTTCAGTGTATAAAAAGAGGAATCAGCTGCTTTCACACGAAAGAATCCGGAAGAAAAACAGACCCCCTTTTCCCGAATCTGGGTACTTAGAATCCAACTTCTTGGTATTAAACCCGGCCTTTGGGTATTTGAAGAGAAACAACACTGTAAAGCAACAGTCAAAAAAACTGTTACTACCGAGTTATTAGTAAAAAGTGCTAAGTAAAGCAACCAACAAAAAAATAACTAGTTTCTCAGTTATTTATTGGTACGGTTCAGTAATCATTTCGGCAATCGCAGCTCAAATGACAACCCTAAGAAACTGGACAAATGAACTTCAGTAAATCAAACTATGCTCGGTTAGCACAAGCGTAAAAACTAAGTTTTTTTAATGAACGTATTCCAGACAAACATTTTCAATTTTCTTCGTTTATCTGGATACTCATCTGCGATCTTCAAAGTTTGGAACTGAAATACTGAGTGAAATATCATGCGCATGAAGGTGTCTAAAAATATTAGAAAAATCCGGTGAATACGCTGATAGCGATCTTTTGAACCTATTGATGTACCTTCTTTAAACAGCACAAACGTACGACTACGTATATTGAACTTAAACTATTGAAACTTGCTACAACATAAGGAAATCACAGAATGCTGGCAGATCATTTGGTAGATAATTTTTCGCGAAGTTTCATCTGCAAAACACCGAACTAAAAAGACACTGGTACTGAGCATAACAAGTTTTCCGATGGTATTTTCGCTTCCGCTGCTCTAGATTTTGGAATACATTTGAGACTCATAAAATGATGTCAAGAGCTCAAGCGATTGTTTTGAATTCGCACCTCGTTGTTACATTGGAGTCGAATTTTCAAAAGTCAAATCCCGAACGAAAAAATCGTTGCCACAGTGTAATAGCGCAAATCCAGAGGGAACAAACATAAACAGAGGATATTCGTGATACCGTGCAGAAAAAATGGTAGACTATCAGCCCAGAAAATCGGGATTAATCCCGGACGTTTGCAACCCTGGGAATAACACCCTAATGTGTGCTTTTTGATGAAGATCAGGGTGTCGATCTCCAATCAATTCAGCATGTCAAAAATTGCATAATTGCAAGCAATAGATATATAAATATTAAAAAACATTAACTTAGTATATGTCTTTTTTGTCCAAAGATGTTGTACAAACGGTTTATACAGATTTTTTCCAAGATTTCCCGTTAAAAATAATTTGATAACTGCATCTGATTTTGTTGTATTTTGGAAAATGTTTCTTGATTAACAATTTTTAAATACAATTCAAAATCCATAAATCAAGAGTGAATTTTTGCAATTTATTGCTTTAAATCTTAGGCATTTGAAATGTTTCCGAATGGCTCTTTTGATAAGCCGATGCAAATAGGAGAATAGCTGATGATCGAACATTTCTTTATTAAGCAAAACATAAAAAGATGTCAGAGTAATTTGAAACGTCTCATGATTATTCGAGACCATTAATATCCTATTTTCAGCTAGTATGAACCATCCAAAAAGATGACTTGATAGCCCCAGATGACTTATTTATTGTTTTACTTGAAAACGCCTCCATATTTTTTTATTGTTGAAAACTGGCAACTTAAGATTTTTTTTTCCTGAATAAACGATCTAGATGGGTCAAGAGGTGGAAAAAATTCGTTTAAGCATTGAATTTGGCAAAAAACAAGTATTTAATAAAACCCAAGGCTGAATTTGCATGGATTCTGGCTAGAAAAAAAAATTAGCAATGAAGAAAACACAGCTTTTTTTCTGCAGGATTCTCTGTTTGGCGAAACATTTAAATATTCCCAGCATGAGGTAATTAAGGCAAAATTCAGAAGATGTCCGTTTTTAATTACTCCGTTTTTTAAATTACTTACTCCGTTTTAAAGGACTACATACTCCACCATATACTCAGAATAAAATTATTGAAAGAATGATCGATCTATTATCGAAAAGTCCCATTGTTTTTGCAGCAGAACTAGAAAACTTGAAGAGGAACTTTTGAGGTAGTAACGGTGGTAGTTGTAGTAGTATTGATAGCATGCAAATATTGCCTTTTTGATCATCTCTCTATCACTTCCTGAATTTTCCAAATTAACATAGTCAGTTATTCCTGTTTTACTGTAGTAAAGTAACTTTAGGTGGGTGTTATTCTGACCCTTGAAGGTTAGGTTGACAATTGTTCTGACATTACACCCTTTTGACGGTCTGTATACACATAACGTCTTTTGATTTTGTTCAATACTCCCCTCAACAGTCTCTGAAAGGCTGACCTAAATGTCCTTTGTCTCCTTGGAAGGAAAATTTCAATCAAGCATACCTTTCTCAATAACATATAGTAGATGTAAACAATGAACAAATTGCCTAAATTACAACCTTTGTGCTGAGGAATGTGGGGAGGTTGAAATTTCCAAAGACATAATTACTGGAACTTTCAAAAATGCTGAACTAAACAGCTTTCTTAAAATTTCGATTAGATGTGATTTGAGGAATGATAGGCTTAGGGGGTGAGGGCTGATTGCCCTCACACCACTTTTGACTCTTAATAAAGGAAAAAAAAATTCTGACTTCCGATCAAATGAGCTCCATCCGATCCAAGGTTTACACGACCATCCGTTTCATAAGAGTATAAATCATTATGATTCTTAAAAATGGCACTAGAGCATCTGATTTCGAGTCCAATGAGTTCTCCAGAGTTTATACGACCACCCTTTCCATAAAGACCTTATTTGCCCCCCGGGGCATAGCATACAACCCTTGCGCTGAGGGCTGTGGGGGGTGTCATCCTCAAAGACATAATTTCTAGACCTTTCAACTACGCTGAACAAATTGGCTATCTCAAAGTTTTCATTAAATATGTTTTGGAAATTGATGGGTGTGAGGGGGGGCTTGTTCCGGTCCAATCACTTTTGAATATTAAACAGGGCACTAGCCCTTTGAATTTCCAATCGGATGAGCCTTTTTCCAAGTTTTTACAACTACAAATTGTCATATCAAAACTTCTATCAGCTGCATTTCGGGCAAATACAAGGTGGGGAGGGGGGTATCTGCTCTCCGATCACATTGAATCTTAAAAAGGACACTAGAACTTCTTATTACCAATCCAATGAGCCCCCTCCAAAGTTTACACAACCGCCCTTTTTATAAGAACCTTAAATGCCCCCAGGGTTTAACTTATAACCCTTGCTCTTGGAGCTGTAGAGGGGGGGGGGTGTCATCCTCAAAGACATAGTTTTCGGACTTTCTGACTACGCTGAAGAAAATGGTTATATCAAAATTTTGATCGAATGTGTTTGGGGAAATGGTGGGCATGGGAGAGGGTTGGTTGCCCTCCAATCACTTTCAACTATTAAAAAGGGCACTAGCCCTTTCAACTTCCAATCGAGTGTGCCCTTTTTAAAGTCTCTACGACAATTTTTTCGATACGAAGTGTCCTGGTAAAAAAAAAAACCATTGTGCCGGTCTCACTCTTTACTTAGGCAACGCTATTGCCCTGCCTATGATAAAAAATTCGATGTAAGGGAGAGACGAGAGAAGGGAGGAGGTAGAAATTGATGTATAATCTCCAGCGGTGTAAGCACGACTTTTGTTGTGGAGAGGTATTATCTTGCGTGGGGGGGGGGACAAAAGTCTTTAAAAACGTAATAAAATTTAATATTGATATTTAATTCCCACTTGATTTTTGGGAATATTTCTGGTCTGGTCTGGTCTTTCAATTTCCAATCGGATGAGCCTTTTTTCAAGTTTTTACAACAACAAATGGCCATATCAAAACTTCTTCCAGCTGCATTTCGGGAAAATACGAGGTGGGGGGGGGGGAGTATCTGCCCTCCGATCACTCTGAATCTTAAAAAGGACTCTAGAACTTCTTCTTACCAATCCAATGAGCCCCCTCCAAAGTTTTTACAACCACCCTTTCTATAAAAACCTTAAATGTCCCCAGGGTATTACTTATAACCCTTGCATCTGGAGCTGTGGAGGAGGAGGGGGGAATCATCCTCAAAGACATAATTTTCAGACTTTTTAACTACGCTGAAGAAAATGGCTATCTCTAAATTTTGATTGGATGTGTTTGGGGAAATGGTGGGCATGGGAGAGGGGTTGGTTGCCCTCCAATCACTTTCGACTGTTAAAAAGGGCAGCAGCCCTTTCAATTTCTATCGAGTATGCCCTTTTCAAAGTCTCTACGACAATTTCTTCGATACGAAGTACCCTGGTCAAAAAAAAAAAAAAAAAAAAAAAAAAAAAAAAAAAAAAAAAACATTGTGCCCACATCGCTCTTTATGTAGGCAGCGCTGTTGCACTGCCTATGATAAAGAATTAGAAGTAAGGGAGAGACGAGGGAAGGAGGAGGTAGAAATTGATGTATAATCTCCAGGGGTGTAACCACGACTTTTGCTGTGGAGGGGTATTATCTTGCGTGGAGGGGGGGGGTACAAAAATCTTTAAAAACGTAATAAAGTTTAACATTGATATTTAATTCCCACTTGGTTTTTCGGATTATTTCTGGTCTTCGCTATTGCTATGGGAGTGAAGAGTAACATTAAAACTTCAAATGAGCAGAATTTATTCCGTATAGGAGGGAGACTGTCTCTTCCTCATCCCCACTTCCACTTCACGGTCGGAGAAATTTTAGAGGTTCCTCTTTTCATCAGAAATTGAAAATTCCATTCCCTTTTTTGTAAGTCAAAAGTGATTTGAGACCAACTAGTCAAGGGGGCGGGGTATTTTCTAGGGGTGTATTTTCTGAGGAGGATATTTTGTGAGGGGCTAAACAACAGTTCCCTTATTTTAAAACACAGACTTGAAGCAATATGACTTCTAAAATGGTCAGAAGGGGTGCTCACTAACAACATAAATAAAAATTACAATATTAATGACTTTTAGAATTGTGAAGTCAAATTAAATACCATTAGCCGCATTAATTGTAGTCTGTTCGTTGAACCGTTCTAGGGGTTTACCCCCCCCTCCAGCGAAAAATGCCCCCTCAAAAATATCCTACCCCTTAAAAAATACCCCCATGGAAAATACCCCCTCCCCGAAAATACCCCTTGTGGCTTGTTGTTCTCCAATCACTTTCGACTTATATAAAAAAAATAAATAAAAAAAAAAAGTTTTTTTTAACTGAAAGTAAGGAACGATGTTAAAACCTAAAACGAACAGAAATTATTCCGTATATGAAAGGGGCTGTCCCCTCCTCAACGTCTCACTCTTTACGCTATAGTTTTTTATTGTTTTAAAAAAATAGAGTTGTGAGAAAGTCAAAGTTTAGCGTAAAGAGCGAAGCGTTAAGGAGGGGACAGCCTCTTTCATATACAGAATAATTTCTGTTCGTTTTTAGGTTTTAACGTCGTTCCTTACTTTCAGTTAAATAAGCTTCTTTTTTTTATTTAATTTTTGAACGTTTTTGAATTAATGCAGGTTTTGATTTTGGCTCACCGTACATTAATAATTAAAACAAAATTTGCATATTAACTTTGCTTTTATTGGGTTAAATGGCTTTCTCGAAACTTGTTTGATTTTATTTACGAACGTTTTCATTAGTAATAAATATTCGTAACTTACGAATTAACTTACGTATCGAAATTCTATATTCATATATTTTTAATACGTATATTAGGGGTTTCGCCCCTTAGTCAATACCTTGCTCTTCAAGCTAAAGTTTGAATTTTGTTTCAATTAATTAAAAATGACCCCTTAATCACAAAGGCCGTTAATTAGAATAAATAGCTCTTATGAAAGTACTAAAAAATCTTTAGCTTAAAGAGCGAGGTATCGACTAGGGGGTGAACCCAATCATATACCTAATATTTTGTGTTTGTTTTAAGTTTTGATGTTGCTCCCTACTTTTAGTTGAAAAACTTGTTTTTTTTATATTTAATTTTGTGATTTTTATTTTAAATAATACTGGGGAATCTGGCGTCCCCTTCATAGCAATGTCCCTTCCCCCATGAAAACTTACTTCATAGAAAGATCCTCCCACATAACCCCCCCCCTTCCACTACCGGAAAAAAATCCCCCCTGAAAACGTCTGTATACTTCCCAATAACCAATGCTATATGTTAACATTGGGTAAAGTTCATAACTTTCATCCCTCCCTCCGGGGGCTTCTGGGGATTAAGTCATTTTAAAAGACATAGTTATCACATTTTTGACCATACTGAACAAAATGGCTATCTCAAAATTTTGATCAGGTGACTTTGGGAAAAAAATGAGCGTGGGAGGGGGCCTAATTGCCCTCCATTTCTTTTGGTCACTTAAAAAGGGCACTAGAACTTTTAATTTTCGTTCCATTGAGCCCTCCTACGATATTTTAGGACGACTGGGTCGATACGATCACCCCTGGGAAAAAAAAATAAATAAATAAACACGCATCCGTGATCTTTCTTCTGGCAAAAAATGCAAAATTCCACATTTTTGTAGATAAGAGCTTGAAACCTCTGCAGTAGGGTTCTCTGATACGCTGAATATGATGGTATCATTTTCATTAAGGTTCTAAAACTTTTAGGGGGTCTTTCACCCTTTTTTCGAAAATCAGCCAAATCACTTATATATTTGAAATCAGCATTAAAATTTGATTCTTTTGATGTATCTCTTGGTATCAAAATCCCGTTAGTAGGGTAAGAGTTTCCATTTCTGTAGAAGCTATAGCAATAACCATGTTATTCTATAGAAGCTATAGGAAAACATTTCTATAGAAGCTCTACACCTTTTCAAAGAGTGTGAGTATCCTCTCACATGGTCTTATACTTCTATAGAAGCTATAGCAATTACCATGTTATTCTATAGAAGCTATAGGAAGACGTTTCTATAGAAGCTCTTCACCTTTTCAAGGAGATTCAGAGCTCCCTCAAATCGATTTCTTGATTTGCTTGAAGCTATAGCTATTTCTACGTTATTTTACGGGGCATTACACCTTTTCAAATGGGGTGAGTATAATTTGACTGATGATTTGATTTTTAATAAAAGGAATAGTTTTCTTTATAACTCATATTAGTAAGAAAATTGAATTTAAAAAGAATAATTTATATGAGAGGACATTAGTAGAGAAAAAAGTGGTGCATTTACATTATTGGAGATTAATGATAGAGCCGACGACAGCAGCAGTGATGCACGAGAGCCTAATGTAGCTGTGGAAATAACTGCTGGTTATAGACTATGTCTTGAATGGGACACTATGTATGCCAGATATGTGATATCATTAAGCAAATTTAAACAAGAGGAGAAACTAAGTTTTACTGGAAAAGGGAATATTTTCGATATAAATAAACTTCGTTGGTCATTAGATGTCTTATCAAAATATATTGATGAGAACAAAATGCATCAGTGAATGTTATTATTGTAATTATATTCATTAAAACCTTTTCTAAATCTATGGTATTTTTTTCTATAGTAGACTAGCATATATTTGTAAGAGTATAAAAAAATTCTAGTTAGTTTGAAACTAGCTGTGAGAGAGTCACGACTGTAAAAAATGGAAAGATTCGAGAAAGATCGAATCATGAGGAATCTAATTCTTATGGAAAAACATTTGATTCTAGATGACAATTTTCTAGAGTTGTCTATTCAAAGGAAGATATTTTCTCGGGGAATGCTTGTCGATATAATGAAAACTGATTCTCCATCATTAGACTATTGCATGAAGCTTCTACATTGTGGTCCAAATGCATTTACACAATTTGTTGATATATTGATCATGACACGAAAAAAGAATATTGTGAATATGCTTTTAAACACTTATTTAGTGATATTTGACATTTTTTCAAGTGACAGATGGTACCCAGGGAGGATTTACTCCTCTCTCTCTCTCGGTCTAAGACAATTTTTTATGGTGTTACCTCAGCGTCATTGTGGCAGTGAGAGCGTCAACACATGAAAAAGTTTTCCATAAGTGCCCACTATGTATGTACTCACTAGGGAGCTGGTCATCAAGTGAGAATTGCACAATAATTAATGAGTATGATGAAAATTGTGGATTATGCATACTGTGTAAATTGCATAGAGGATATGCTGTACAAATCAAAGATTGTTATTCCTTTCTTGAAGAAGTGTGTGACTCTCATACTAGAGGTTACCTAAGCTCCAATTGTCATTATGATAAATGTAAGCAGTGGGAGAATACATATCCCGGTATGATTGGAAAGAATCCTAACCGTGATTTTAGTTTACTGCTACGAGATTGGTATCGTCGTGGTTTTAGATTGTTCTGGGAGGAGGAACCAGGTCAAAGATTCAACTGTTGGAACAACAAGAGAATATGGTTTTTATGTAATTGTTGTGAAGACAATGGGTGTTATGATTACAAGCCCACTGATTTTTATTTGGCTGTGACGGAATGTGATTCGACACTTGAGGACACTGTTTATGAAATCGCTTCAAATAAGCAAATTGAAACATGTGAATTCTATAGAATGAATGAGAATAGTATCATTGACTGTACAAAGAGATATGACAAGAGTGAAGTCACACTCTACTGTAGAAAATGTGACCCTGACATTGCAGTACATCAGGATCAGTACACTGGATCAGCACTCAGCACACAGTGAATTCAGATAATCTACCTGCACTAGTTGTTGTCGACAAATACCTAGTAGTGGATGAAATCTAAAGAGTAGAAAAGTCGTTTTATCATTGATATAAATTTTTTTTGATTAATAAACAATTTAAAATACATCCTCAGTACATTTTATTCTTATAGTACTAAAATAAATATTAAACGAACTTTTAAGTATATTCTCAAATGGAAAGTCGTTCAGTTGAGGTAAGTCACCGTAGGTATTGAGAAACAGTCTTTAGGTACTGCCTAAGAATCTGAATATAAAAACAAGAAGTGCACGAAAGCCAAATATCTTAGTCATTAAATTCTGTACACTTTGTTGATTTTGCACAATGGTTTTTCCACCTCTCTCAATAAATTTGCTGATGTATGGAGCATAGAATTTATGCAATAGGCCAAGAGGATCAAAAAATTCAATATTCTTGGCAGTTTGACAGATGCATAGCCAATAACCGGTCGTCAAAGTTGATGAACTGCTATTAACAATAATTAGGGTAGTGTTAACACTCGGAATTTGTTCAATGAAGTCCGAAGGTATGCAGTAGGACTTGTACTGGGACATGTATGGATCCATACTAAATACATTGATTATTTGGTTTGTGTTCATGGTGCTAAGGTCTAGTAGAACACTGCCGTCGGGTGTGATTTCCCAAAAGGTTTCACATTGACTCAGTAATATTAGCGCGATCCTCTCAGCTAGAGCATTAACAAATGCACATTCTAAACGTACATTCCTAATTCATACTATACTCATATTTTGTGTGCCTGACAGGTCCAAGATAATGACCCCATGTTTTTTTGAAAACATTGAATAAGTTATTCCATTTTCAAATAGTTGAGAGTCATGATCTAGGGATTGCATGGTCAACTCGTACAGAGTTCTATAGGATTTTTTGTCAAATGATAGAGTGTACAGTGTAATACCATTCACTTTGCACACAATGCTAGATAGACCGAAAAAATTAAAATCAAGGGGGGATTCAGTCCAGGATCCAACGGCAGTGCCCCTCTTCACACAGGCCAAAGCCAATTTTGATAGGATTTTTCCCATGATAAAAGATGAATCGCTATAGCTGCGAGAACCAACGGCAATGTGACGTTGATTAATGATTGCATGGGGGACAAGAATCTTGATGTTGTTGCCACTGGCTCTTCGCTTTTCCAATGCCAATATAAAATAGTTAATGACGTGCTTTTTTTAGATATAAAAAATTTTCGAAGTGATAATTAAATATGCATCGGGTTCTGCAGGACGTGTTTTTCTCAAAATGAAATTCGATGGTGCCATCTGTAACTTTATGTCAATCTTGATATAGGGGGGTTGACATTCGGATATATTGAATATCTCATGAATTAATTTTCAAATCAGATGATATTCCTGGGTCACTGCAGTAGTCAACTCGCCGTCAATATTAACACCTGTTCGATATTCATAGCCCAATGATTGCCCTCTCGTCTCCTTGTACGCCTTTGGCGTCATTATCATAAAGTGTATGTAGCTTGCATAGTTTGATACATTTTTGCGAGTTTTCACCAATGTTCCATTAATAAATACATTAATTTATTTGAATAGGTTGTGTAGAATACAGTTTTCATAGGAGAGACCATCGCCGGCATTTGGAGTTGTATTATCTGACTTTTTCTTCACCACAACATTTAAATCAATAAATGTTGACGACAAATCAATGAAGTCTTCATAGTCTTCATTGGAAAATATTTGAAAGTGTATATTCTCCGAGAGGGGTTGTTGGGGATGAAATTGTTTATAGTAGCCATACTTGACACTGACATCAACATTTTCAGCATTGAATAGATTCAATAAGGAACTGATTGATGGATATTATTCCTTGTAGGGGAGATAAGTCATCTTAAGAGGAGAAATCCTTCTTTGATCAAACAATCTGTTTCTTCTTCTTCGTATTAACCTTCTTTGCTTTATTCCTAAAAATCTTTGTTGATGTCCTTTGCTTCCTGCCTGGGCGGAGACTGATGAGTGAATGATACGAACGCATTCTTTTCAATCCCTACCCATTTTGTCTAGATCTTAATTGTTCACCAACGGCTCTTGCTGAAGATCTAATATTTTCCTTAACACTCTCCTTGAAATTCTTGCCCGACCCCCAGTCCTGTAGTGTGGAGGCAGCAAAATTTGATGCAGCAGGTACAAGATATTTTCTGGTAAGGGGTATTGCAGAATCAAACAACCATGCAAACCAACTACCAAGACCATATCCAGACATTGTAGTACGACCCTTATAATATTCCAATTCATCGCTTGTTTGACGAGGACTCAAAGCTCTAATATAACAATCAATATTGGGATAGACAAATGGAATTCTTATATTGATCATTTTCGGTGATTGTATCATCGTTGACAATGGGTCAAAAATGACCTGTAATTATTGCTAAACCTTTTGGTATTGCTAGAGGATCACCCAATTCACTTCTTAGTGTTAACCGGCAGAGTTCCAAATACGAAGTTTTTACAGGAACATACTGAAGATGCTTTATATTATAGTGATGAACAAGTTCATGAGTTGTTTTTCGTTCAAGAACACGTAGGAGGGGGACATTTGAATTACTGATTCTCGACGTTTCCACAAAGGATACATAAAGAAATATGCAATATTCCGAGGTGAAACCGGGCGGATAATAAGCGAATAGAACTTGATTCATCCTCTAAACTTTGCCGAAATTTTTCCCATGGATCAAATTCTGCTTAAAGACAAGAACAGATTTCAGATTATAATTGAAAATAATTTTTTAAATGTCAACAGGTGAACTAATGTAAATCCTACCATGTTCCAATGAATAATTAGGATAAAATATACCAATCCTGAAATATGGAATTTTTCTATTCCTTGTATGACACAAAATTCCCTTATTATCATATTCAATATACTTCAATCTGGCATGCCGATAGTCACTAGGTTTAAGTCATTCAACCCATTCATTGTCGACATACCCAAACCCACTGATACTCAAATCAAACAGCATAGATTTTATATATTAAACACAAGCCTTTCTCAGGATGTAATAGGCATTATTGAGAAAACAATTGGCATGAGCAACTTTATACGCGCCGTTAAATTCTATGGTAGAGGAGAGTTTTGTTCAAAATCACTTGTCACATTCAAGGCATTGTAGAGAGGATTGGAAACATCGGAAATCAAGGTTACGTAGAAATCACTGGGCACTGTCAATATGTTCAGCACCGATCCAAGAATCAAAATCAAAGCTGTATCATTGCAATGGAACGACTAACTCGTTCTTACCCTTGTGAATTCGTGTCTTTATTGTCGCTAGAATTCGGTATATTCCACCAGGATTTTTAACTTTTTGAATTTATTAGCCGTAAAAGACACCTAACATCTCATCTTTGGTATCACGCAAGTGATAAGTTCTGGTCCTAGTGTCTATGATTGTCGCCACTATAAAAAAGTTCGGTGGACCACAAGAAATACTCCTTTTCAAAATCATTTGTTGTTTTATTAATTTCAACAGTGTCAGCGACATCTAATTGATTTTTCACCTGGACTTTTAATTCATTAGAATATTGTTTAAGAGATTCGTCAACTGTATCATGATTAGAATGATAAACTTCCGTCTGTGTAGTGCTTGACAATGAACGATGACGTCCTTTATTACAAATCAGTATGATTTTATCTAGATCATGAATAAAAGTCGATGTATTTTCAATTTACAATATATTGAAATTAAAAGCCGAACATTTCTTATCAATCGTTCTGCCAATGCAGCCTCTGTAGGACGTTGACTATGATAAAGCAGTGTAATATATTTCTATAGTTCTTTTGCACCATGAGGATACAAAAATTCACTACCTCGATCCGTTAAGATTTTTTTTATATGAATAATGTTCGGTAATACTTTTAATGACCTGAGCAACTTCAAAACCTCTCTTTGATCGCACTGGAATTGCATATGCATAGCGACTTAAAACACTGATTGCAAGAAAAATGTACTTGTACGGTGTATTGTGACGTCTTTGAAGCTCATCTAGAGTCAGGAGATCTGCTTGCATTATATGCAATGGGTAAAAGTCTTTAGTTTTTCGATATTGATTGGCACGAAGTCTATGATTTCTATGCAGAGTTTTACGATTCATTTTGTAGAAAGTCTTGTGTACTTTTAGTGTGAACACCTGTAACTTTCGAAAGAGTGGCGGGGGAACTTAAAATCCCCGACTCGTCTATATTTTCATAAACATCTTTTAGAAATTCAACCATTTTGAACGTAAACACGTTGTGTAATGTCGGCTACCCTTTTTTATACTGGTTGTAGGTGAAAGTGATTTGATGCGTCTCTACTTTTGTCTAGCTACCAGTGGTGTGCTAGTATTTTCTAAAATTGATCTCAATTCTTCTCCTTCAAGTTCATATTTTAATGCTGTCAATGATGATGATGATGCATGTTCATTTATTTTTCTTAGAACTTGTCTATTGCAAAGAAGACTGTTAAGGAAGCTTAACGTACTTATAAAGTTTTATAGATGAGTTTTAAATCACAATAATCCCTTATGATTTGTTACCATGTCAAACATTAAAGCAATTAGATTATAATTCTTGTTCTGAGTTATAATTCTTTCCCCATTGCTCAAAGCTTAAATTGGACCACTTCCGAAGGCATAAGTTTGGAGTAGTGTTATTTTTTCTCGAAATGGGAGGGGCCGTATATTTAAAAATCTAAATGAAATTTAATACAATTACTCCTTTTTTAGTTGGGTTCCAGCAGACTCTTGAGAGGATTGTTCTTTTTTGGGATCAGCAGCAGCAATGAGATTTGATCAATAGGGCCTTCGTTTGTCCACTTCGTGAAATACATTTTGAAGTAAAAGGAGTTTTTTATCATCCTCGATAGTTTCATTGTCAAGGAATTCACTCAGATTGTCCTCATAGTTATCGAAGGCTGAGGAGCGAGTTCTCTTGGAGTAGATTTGTGGCGTTTTGCCATTTTCTCTCAAGAGAAAACTATTTATAAGTCCCGCAATTATTGGTAGTAAAAGTGTGAAAAAGCTACCACCTACATGAAGGAGTCATTTTCTTTTAAAGTTCTTTCCATTATTCTTAGAGGCGCCTGTAAGTACATTAGAACGATGTTGATTTCCCTGTTGCTTAACTTCTTCTGGCAATTGAACATTATTTTCGGTAAAATTTAAACAAAGTTCAGATATTAGATTAATTTAATCATTGTCAATACCATGTTTGAGCATTGCCTTCCTAAGCTGAGGTTTTGAACTGATTAAAACTGAAAACAAATATCTTTTTTCATGTAGTCTCTGCAGTGTTTTGAGAGCTACTAATAGGTCGTTTTGGTGTTCATGGGGAGATATACTGTAATGTCATTGTTGAAAATATCTGTGACTACACGCAGATCCTTTGGCTTATTTTTATTCAGATCCAATAGTATATTTCCGTTGGTTTTATTAGTTTCCTGTTCGTATGCCGAGAGAAAATATTCAGTAGCAGCCTAATATATCTGTTTTTTGAGTGTTATTGGCCAGCGAAAACGGCTAGAAACTCTGTAGGTGATCTAATAGGTACTGGTAAAAGAAAGTGTTTGCTTACATTTGCTCTGAGGAAAGAGATCGTTTTGAGCCAGAGTAAAGGAAATCTGTTCATTATGAGACCGAACGTTGAACATTTGCAGCATTTCTGGGGACCATTGCTCAATAGATTCAGCCAGTTCGTCACTGATCAGCAAAGAGTTTGGCTCAATAATGCTAAAAACATCAAGTCCCTGTATGAACTGTTATCTGCACCAATCCCATGGCAGCAATTGCTTTTATTTTATTGTATGACTCCTGCCAAATACTGTAGCAATAGAATATTTTTTTCGGCTTTTTCACAAACATTTTATCGCAATTTTTAATTATTTTATTTAAGAGTGTCGTTTTGCCCGACATTGAGGGCCCAAAGAGAAACGATCTGAATGGTATTTTAAATTGATACATGTTCCCTTCAACAGTTCACCTGGACAACTAACTGTACACCCTAATTGTCTAATTACACAATAATTTCCTACTACTACTCTGTTATTCAAGAATAAGACGAATAAAAAAGCATATTTTCTTTTATTATATACATAAAAAAGGAACAATACTTAAAAAAAAGCACATTAAACATGAAAAAATACACTTTTTTTAAAATTTATTTATAAAAAAAATACAACATTTACATAGCCACAGAGAGAAAAAACACTTGAATACTTTTTGTTTATTTATAGAGAAAAAAATACAACATTAAATTAGAGAGCACTTGAAAAAAAAATATCACTTTTTTTGAATGAAACATTTACAAAAAAAAATCTGTTGTAAGTCAAAAAGATAACTTTGATAGTGGCGATGCGCCCCCCGCTGGCGGCCGGCCCCGCCCCCCCGGGCCGCGCGGCCCCCCCCCAAAGGCCGCGAGGCCCCCCCCCAAAGGGTTTAGGAAATAATTTACAGGAATTTATTTAAACCGAAACTTTCCCTATGGGTAACATATTCGGCCCGGTCTGAAGTTAAATAGTATTCAAGGGGGAGGGTGGTCACATTGTCTTGAAAAACACAGACCTTGTTAGAAATGGTACTCATGGCCATTTTTTCTACATTTATAGTAAAGTTTCTGTATTTTGGAGATCGAATTACCAGTAATTAGGCTCTTGGAATCTTATTTTCAACAATAGAAATCCTATAAATTTCCAGGTTTAAATTCTTATCCACAGAGTACATGGGCACTCCTTTGCAATGTTTCTTGATTTTTTCGTCATATGTCTCTATAAAGTACAACTTTAGACTCACAAGCTAATCACGGGAAATCATGTTGCGAAATGGTTATGTTTTAATACAAGAAAGCTGATTTTATGGCCGACGTTTCAATATCTATGGATAAAGACTTCCTCCAATGATGCATTCCATTCGTGAACTGATAATTTCACCATGCACCAAATCATCAATTAGATTATAGGTTTTTACTTTTAACAGTAGAGAATCCGTATCCCCTTAGCAGACCTCTACTTGCCCCTTTTCCGGCCACTATAACCTAGCCAAATTGTAGTAGAATTCCAACATAAGCTTTTTTGAGATCTCCGAGATAGCACTGCCTGCAGCAATATTTTTATTCAAAATAATGCGTCTTTTTCCTATTTAAAAGTACCATGTCTGGGCCAATGATTGTAAAGGGAGTGTATTTTGGATTGGCAATAATTCGAGCACATTGTTCAGGATCGGTCAGGAAGTCACAACGATTCCAATTACAAACACTCTCACATATTTTGCCGAAAGCTGAATTCAAAATGAGTTAGTAAATTTCTTTTTCAGCCTCTGTCCGCGGTTCAGAATGTTTGCGGACAAAAGTGTCAACATATACTTTTAGATAGGGTTTTCGACTAAACTCGAGTGCTCGGTGAAGTTTTGTGACATTGAAACAGTTGTTGCACATCCATTTTAAGGTTACTTGATGTATATCTATGTTTTTATCGGCAAAAGGTAAGCAATAAGTTTTTGTTTTGAAAGTGTTTAATAAAATCGATCCACCTAGACTAAAAACCTATTGTGAGGACTCAAAGAGTCCTTAGTCACTGGTCTATTGATGCATGGGAAAAAAAAATCCTTTACTAGATCGTTAAGCTCGACTGGTATCTCTCCATCAATTTCAATAAACTATCCAACCGGATCATTCTTCTCAAAACTGTTAATGTTGGGGAAATGGGGAGCTTGAGGGTCATTGAGCTATTTGTAGTAACCACAAGGTAGTGCATAATGGGACATGACCGAATGGTAGAGAGAATTCATATCAAGGAAAACTGCATCCGAATTTATCCCCGTCTTCGCTCCTGTAGGATCAGTTTCCAAGATACGATCCCCGTGAAAAACAAAACCCCCCTCATTGATCTTTCAATGAACATGTGCTGATCAATGTCTGTTAACCGCCCAAATTCTTCCAAACTAATTTTTAGAATGAGGTCTATCACTAGGTGAGGCGATGAAAAATAATACCCCAAATCAAGATTAAACTCTTCTTTGAATTTATCCGTATTTTTAGACATAATGTCTAAGAGAGTTATCACATCACTCGACAAATACAGTTTGCTGTAGTCAAAGCCATTTTTACACCCTTCCTCTACCCGAACTTCTGCAGCAATACTGTAGTCATCGGGATTTCAACTAGGATCATGTAGACTGTCGGAAAACAATTAAATTAGAGGAATATCTTTTTTGGTAAATCGTGAAATAAAACAAGAATGGTCATAAGGGTATATGCCCTTGACCGTCAACAAATTATATAAATCATTCGAAAATTGCATATTGAGAGAGGATAACGCATTGCGACCGTAGTCGTTTTTCTGCAATTGAATTAATTCGCTGAATAATTTGAGGAAAAAACTACATGAATCTAAAAAGTGTATTTAATTCGTGTAATCAATGCCGGCTTCAACAAAATTCCAAATAAATTCCAAAACAAGCATTTTTTTCGATGACTTAGGTAAGATTTTGTAAGTAAAGCCGTCTATCACCCATGAATCATCTATTGTTTCACTTCGTTGAAGATGCACAATTGCAGGTAAGATATACTTTAGATTTTAATTAGTATTATGTATAAAAAGAGGTAGAAAGAGTTGCTGTTTAATTTTTAAATTACACTAACTATGAGCCCATCCTCAAAAATTACTTTTCCCTATATAATTAGGATCAATCAGGTGGTTATGATCCTGGAATGCGTCCTTTGGGGCAAGAACGTCTCTACAGACCCTGCAGATCGTCCCCTTTTCCAACGCCAGTTGTTCTTTATCTGACAATGTCATCGGGTAATTGGTTTTATGTAGTCGTGAAATCGCGCCGTTTACTGTTTTTATTAGAGGAATCAATAGCTGTTGCATACTGCCCTACTCGTCCATAGTAAAAAAAACTCTTACAGTTGCTATTTATTGTTGTAGTCGCAAAGGGCATGTGTGGAGGAACACACAACTAGTTTTTGGTCCTTGACTGTATTTGACCTTGATGGGTCCGATGCCTCGACCAATCTTGTTCCACAATCCAAACACACTTTATCAGCTTGTAGAAGAGAACTTTCGAAATTTTTAAATTTAAAGTATTTTTGTTTTCTATCAGCATTTCTCGTAGTTGATTTCCGTGAATTTTTCTATGGTTCATATCGGTTGATAACGTCCACTTATATGTAAACGAGGAAAGACATATTAGACAATTGAAACATTCTCCTTTGTTTTTACGTTGGGATTGGAGTCAACCAATTGAAGCAACGGGAAAAAATGACCATAGGAATTTGCCTCTTTTGGAGGTTTGTAAATAATCCATTTCAAATTTTTTATGTTTTCTACAATTGGTGTCCTCACTAAATACAAACCCCTCTTTTATTTGTTTTTTTCCCCCATCTACAAATTCGCTATCATACTGGAGAACGAACACCCCACCCCAAGAATTTCAATCTATTTTTAGAATAAGCTTATTTCCCTAAATGAATCTGGCTACTTCCCTAATAAAAAATCAAAAATTATTTTAGGGAAAATTTTTACACCATTACATGCAAGTTCGTCGAGATTTTTCATTGATGACTCATTTTTTAATGTTTTATGGGCTGCTGCTAAAAATGCATACTTAAAACATTGCAGCCCCGGGTCAAAATAGAAACTCTGAACCCCTTTGGTAGCCGACAAATTTGGGTGGCATTTTATTTTTAGATTACCTCGCCCCCTCTTAAAATAAAGTTCTTTTTAAATCTATTGAGATTCAGGTCAATGTATTCAATATATAAAATGGTTTACCCACTTCCTCTCTCACTAAGTATGTCCAAAGTTGAAATTAGGTTTTTTATCCATTTGAAAAAGTTGTCCTTAAATTTATTTAGAATTGAGTAAAAAGTCTAGCTATCTGTTGAAAAATGATAATAAAAAATATCCCCGGACGTTCCCTTTTGTAAATAAACGTTGTGATTCATTAAAGCTTTAACCCCTCCTTGGCCTCCCCATGTCTGAATCTGAGTTTAACTGTTTGTTCGAATTCCATCGATTTAGCAATATAGAACATTCCCGGAGTCAGTTAAAATAGTGCCGACGTTTTCCTCGAGAAGGTTAAAATCCATCCTGTGTTTGTAAATGGCCTAGAGCAAACCCTAAAAAATAAATTTCACGTAATTCTGGGAACATAGTACTATTTTCATGCCCTGCGTCTATTTGTATAGGATCCAAGTCACTAATAGTAAAGTTGTCGTTAAAAGTATCCCCAGAAAAAAAAGGCTAAACAATTTACATTGTTGTACTATTAAGCAGAATGGTGGAGGGTAACTCATGATTCTCAATACTCCCTGTCTGTTGAGCTGCTATAGTCTAATATGACATGAGGTCCTCTAGTATATATTCCAGGGTGTTTAGGGACAATTGATCAAGCCAGCCTGTATTTCCCTGTGTCGGGATTTGTTTACGAGGACCCGGTTTAGTAGGATCGCCTAAATGTTCATGCACAAATCTATCTACCCAGTCCGAATCCTCTCCCATATCAATATCACAATTTAAATCGTCTAGGCTAGCTATGTCCCCAAAAATATCTTTAAGAATACCACATTGCCATTCCATATTATCTATAACTAATGCAAGTTCGTCTCTAAATTCCCTTGGCGGTGATAAAATTGACCCTGTAAATTCCGATGTTTCATCATTCAACGGCAGTTGTATTTCATTAATCTGTAGAAAAAAGGTTTTATTTTCCGTGTGAAATAACCATTATTTTTTATAAAGTTAATAAACTATGTTAATTTGTTCATAGTCATTGTCCCACCAACTGAACGATTAAAAGAAGAAAAAAAAGTTACATTGGTCTATGTCTTTCTTATTGACAACTGAACTTGTTAAAAATATATATCATTTTAGTCAGGAAAATAAAGTTTTATTCTTAGAGGATAAGTTAGAACAAGAGAATGATATATAAAACTAATGGTTTTATTCAAAAAAATTTTCAGAATAAAAATTCAAAATAGGGATCCATCCCTAGTGCTTGTCCCTCTTGATTATAATTCTCAATAAAATTCGACCATCGTTCAACCGATTCAGTATGTTCTATGAAGCATTGTTCTTCAGCTTCGGTTAATGACCATTAATCCCATACGCTGGTTGTTGGTGTTGTTGTAACTTTCTCGACAATCCGAACTTTCCTATTTCGTTTAGCAACGGATTTGATTGAAGCGTCGGGCGTAGTTAACCTGAACTAAATAAATCTCTGTAAGCAAAGAAATTTTTCCCCCGTCCATATCAACAATTAAGGTGCAATTAAAATGTTTGGATGGTCCTTTTTAGGGCTCCGGGGGGACCTTAGGGGGCTGAGAGCGTCCTTTGGAGTAGAAGGATTGGTACTCTTTCGAGTTGGGATAGAGGACTTCACAATACCATTCAAATATAACTTGTGTATTATATCGACCCTAAAGTTTCAGTCCTAAATTCTTTTCAAAAACAATTTTTAAGAATCCTTTTTCTCGTGTGAATATCTTATCGAAGATAAAAATCCACTTATTTGAAACTCACTTTTGTAACGAACGATTATTATTCAAATTTTATATCTATAGGATTAAAATTCAACCTCCTCGATGGGACATTTGATAAGAGGATGCACAAAAAGGTTAATGCAAAAGATTAACCTAGTTCAAGAGCGGTTGTTCAACTGTCAACAATGAAATAGTAATTTGTTTATATATATATATATATATATATATATATATATATATATATATATATATATATATATATATATATATATATATATATATATATATATATATATATATATATATATATATATATATATATATATATATATATATATATATATATATATATATATATATATATATATATATATATATATATATATATATATATATATATATATATATATATATATATAGAAGTTGTTTAATGAAATAATCGGATTTTTTGCATTAGAAAACATCTTGCTGAAAAGAGAAATTACAGGTAAAGTTTTATGAATCTATGATAAGCTATTTGCTACTTCTGTGTGTTATAACCACTCTTTTATATATTGCTAATTTGGTTAATGAAAGAAAATGAAATAGGATTATTGTTATATAATAGTTTAGAAACAAATTGAAGTTTTACTCATCAAAAGTTACGCAGTTGGGAAAAAATTTGTCTTTTATTTGAAAAAATACGTAAAAGAAAAAAAAATATATACATTCACAATTTCTGGCTTCAATTATACATCAAAAGTCCCTGACAGGGGGTGAAGAGGAGCGTTCCCTCCATCTTGATCAGATGTGGCTGACTTGAATTTCTTGCTAGATTGCATAGAGATTCCTGGCTGGTCCAACGAACGTGTATTGAAATTAGCAAATCTGATGACTGATTGTCTTGCAGGTTGCATTGATGTAATATCATCCCATTTTGGTCTCTTTTAGGAGGGAGGGTAATCGCATGAATCCACCTCAACATTCTTGAAAAAGAAGACAAAATTTAGTAATAAAACCTCTTTCAGAGATAAATTGCCCTCTAAGGTTTATTCCGGTGTTTGTATCACCATATGTATTAGCACTTTATAAATATTTAAAAATAATTTTTTTTTTAGCATTTTAAAAAGAGACAGAATATTAATGGAGGGCATTAGGCCTTCAATTCCATAGTATCAAACATGAAAAGTTGACAATTATATATTTTTTTTATATATGCAAAGTTTTTTTTTTTAACTTATATACCTAAATTACGAATATCATGGTACTAAACCCTCAAAATTTGAAATAAAAAAAATGACAAAATTTAATTAGCTAGCTCAATTCTTACTTATTCAAAATATTAACAGAGGGCATTGGACCTTCAATTCCATTGTATTGAAACACAAAAAAAAAGTTGACAACTATATGCAAAGCTTTTAAAAGTTCTATACCTAAATTACGAAATACTTAAAATCACGGAAAAAAAGGAAGAAAAAGATTCCTGGACATAGCCTAAACTAAAAATTATTAAGTATATAAGGAATTCACCCTCTAGCCTATATCTCACCCTATACGTTTTTTTTAGCATTTTTCAAAACAGATATCTTAACCAACCTTTGGGATTGAAACGAAATTCAAATTTTAGTGTAAAGAGCAAGATATTGAGCAGGGAGGCAACCTTTCAAATCTGCCAAAACTAATATGCAAATTTTATTTCAATTTTTCATATACAATGAGCCAAAATCAAAGTGAATATAACTCTCTTTTTTTTTGAATATTTACTAAAATTGAAATACATGGATCGTTTAATATTTATAAGAATGAAGCTTTATAAAAGAGGTTACAACACAATGAAAAAAAAACATAAGGAAGATAATTCTTCCTTAACCTAATGGCGAAATAATTTCTTTTTATTATAATAATGAGAAAATTTTACTCACCAGAAGCTGCTTAGAATATTCCATATCTATGTAAATGATTGCAAAAATATCGATACTGATAGATTGAATGAACTATTCAAACTGTTGAAAATCCTAATCTGAAAGCTGAATATATACAAAAAATTATTGAATATATTAACAGCTAAACAAGACGCGCTGGTTTTCTAACACGGGTTTATCCCTAAAAAGACATGTATACCATGAATTAGAAATCTAGTCCATGTAAATTGCGTCAGAACAACTTGTCCTTCATAACACGTTATGCATAGTCCTAACTAGTACAAGATGAAACATAGTATAACGCAAAGTGAGGGAGCTCTGAATCTCTTTGAAAAGGTGTATACAAGGCTCAGAATAACACAGAAATTGCTATATGTCTAGGCAAATCCAGAAGGCCATGTGAGGGAGCTCTGAATCTCTTTGAAAAGGTGTAAAGCTTCTATAGAAACATCTTCCTATAGCTTCTAGAGAATAACATGGTATTTGCTATAGCTTCTATAGAAGTATATGACCGTGTGAGAGGATACTGACTCTCTTTGAAAAGGTGTAGAGCTTCTATAGAAACGTTTTCCTATAGCTTCTATAGAATAACATAGTAATTGCTATAGCTTCTACAGAAATGGAACCTCTTACCCTACTCCCGTTTACTAGAGTTTCGGTTACCATTGAGCCGGGTTGCTCCTTACTTTCAGTTCGTTACCACGAACTGTTTGAAAATAATCAGTGATCTTCCTTCTGGTAAAAAACAGAACAAAATTCAAACCTTTTGTAGATAGGAGCTTGAAACCTCTACAGTAGGATTCTACAACCTGCTTAATCTGATATGTGATTTTCATTAATATCACTTGACTTTTTGGGGGTGTTTCTTCCTTTTTGGAAAATCAGACAAATTTTTCCGGCTCTTAGATTTTGATCGGTAGCATTAAAAAATGAATTTTATACATTTGAAATCAGCATAAAAAGTCAATTCTTTTGATGTATTAATTACTATCAAATTTCTTTTTATAGACTTTTGGTTGCTATTGGATCAAGTGCCCCATTACTTACGGTTCGTTATCACAGACTGTTGGATCGTTCTTCTCGTTACGCAACATCACCTCCTAACCTTCATTTATTCGCAGTCTAAGCAGCTTGGTCATCTGAACATTAATTTTACACCTTTTCACGCACCTTGAAATCTCAGAAGCACCAATTTCATTCGTTTATATCTCATGCATCATGGCCTGTATGGTCAATTCTTTAGCGTTTATGGGTTGAGAAGACTGCAGTACAAGCATATTATATACCCCATTGCTTTTACATACCATATTTTACCCCGTAATTTACTCCTTTTACGGCCCTGTAGGACAAATCACACCATGATGTCCAATCTAATATATCAAGTCCTTGTAGTATCAATGGCGGAATGTTTGCAGGATGTGGAGATTACAAATTTAGCGCGTTACATACCCCAATATTTCTAGACACCACATTTCTCCTTGACTTTTACTCCTTTTATAAACAAATAGGAACGGTCATAATAGGATATCCTGTATTAACACGTCATGACCCTGTACGATCAATTTTGTAATGATCTTAGGATGAAAAAATTGGAGTACCAGCGTCACTGAAGGATCCAGGGGGGCCTGCCTCCCCCCCCAAAAAAAATTTTTTGTGGCACTCTCTTCTTGTTTTTTTTCTTTTTTTCACTCTTATTTTTAGAATAAATGTGTCAATTTTGTCAATTATTGCCACATTTGTCACATTCCCCCCAAGATTTTGCTCATTGGCGCCATTTTAACGTTGGGCCTCCCCCAAGATGTTGATCTAGATCCGCCCCTGACTCGCGTAATACATACCTTATTATTTTTACATACCTTAGTTCTACCCTCCCCCTAGATTTTGTCCTCTTCCACTCCATAATTAAAAACATTAAGAGTGGAGAAGGGGGGGGGGGAGATTTCACAAAAAAATCTTTATTTTGTATTTCCATTGCAAGATTGAAAAAAGTGACAAATTTTCCCGTCTATAGATTTTAAAATATACGTTCCATTCCCCCAAACTATGCCAAAAACTATAGGTCTGATTCCCCTTTATACCAAAAATATAAGTTGACCATGAAAACAAGAAGACATCTGATAGAAGAAAGGCCAGCTAAGAGTAGATATAGGTTAGAGATGTTCCATGTGGAATGTTAGGCTAGAAGACAAATAATAGGAAAAAGGAGCCCGACAGCTGGCCAGTTACAGGGCAAGAGAGTGGGGGGGGGGGTAAATTCACCATTGGTTCCATAATCTATGATTACCTTTTGGGGGGATGTTTAGGTATTGGGACTTTGAGGCCTAAGCCTTAACCCACAGCCTTGACATAAAATTAGGTCAAATTTAGCGCCATGGTATGTATCACTGAAAATACCAAAAGTGTTTGTGAAAGTCTTCCTTTTTCAACAACGAATCCTAATAGCCCTAGGGTACATGCATCTTTGAACTTTTGATTTTACTTGTCTTTCCAATATCCTTTGTCTGGTCCGAAAGTTTTAATCAATTTTCAACACTCAATTTATAAGTTTTTATTTATTTTATTTTATTTTTGGAACTTCAATTAGTTTAGATGCAAACACTGAATGCATAGCTTTACTTGTTTACATTTTATCCTTTCAAATTACCTTGAAAATTAAATTTCCGAATATAGTTTCAAGCTGGAGCTCTTTGGAAAAGTGTCTTCGCCTGTACATTTTTTTTTCTGCAGATAAAAGTTAGGCAGAATGTCATCCTTGGGATTTTTCTAAGAGAGAAAGAAGGGGGATACACTCTGGTAGCACCCGAAATAAGATTATTTAGCTTTCTTAAGAAAGACAAGGAATATAAGCGTTCATACTCTCACTTATAGCTTAGATTTCTTTATTCATAGTCAGACGATTTTTGGTCAGCAAAAATGAAGTTTTGGACAATCACTAGTTTTTATTGTTTGATTATGTGTTTGCTTTGTCAATTAAGTAATATAGAAAATATTTCGACTGCTTAAACACGATCTAAATTTCAACCTACTATCAACACAAAATGAGTTAAATAGAAGCTAAAAGGTAAATTTTACACATTTCATCAAGGCCGTATCCAGGATTTTATTTTGGGGAGGGGTATTTTTATGTCGTTTTTGGCATTGTTTTGCCAGTTTTCAGTTGCTGTGCTTTTTTTATGATTTATTATTTTTTGGTTTTATGACTCTGAAATGCGGATTCGGTCCTTCGGGTCTTGTCTGAGACGTTTAAAATAAACATCTTATCTCTTATCTAGGGGGGTTTACCAAAAAAACTTTATAAACGCATCAACAATTTTTTTATATGCACTTTTTCTTACGTTTTTACGAGTCGGGAAAAAAATCAGAATGGGGGGCTCAACTCCCCCCCCCCCCGGGATACAGCCTTGCCTTCCATATATTCATTTTAGAGCCTCATTTTATTTGTGTATAATCAGGTTGTGCAGTTTTTCCGAGCAGATATATTGAACCAATATTAAAGGGGGATCACCTATCCCTTATTTAGACAGTTACGAGCCGTTGTGTTAAAATGTACGGTCATTATTTTGACAGTGCATAGTTACGTATTTACATAACAGCTGTTCTGACATTTTCGCAAAGTGCCAGGAGTCTGCATCTCTTCAGTTTTCACATTTTCTGCCTATACCACTATGCTACTCAGCTGTAGGAATTCAAAATGTGTTTTGTGAAATTCTTGAAAAACTTGGATTTGTATTTCCTGCTCTTAAACAAACCAATCACGATTAATTGGTTTGGCTTAGTACCTTTAATTTTGTTCGGTTTCCAAGATATTCAGAAGTTTTCTGCCCTCAAAAATATGTTAAAATTCAAGTCAGTTCTTCAGTCCGCGAATTGTTCTTTTTTTCATCTGAAGGTGGGTAGTAGCGTGATAATTTTGGAGGGGGGGGGATTGCTAATTTTGGTTCTCAGTAAAAATCAATAAATCAGATTAGATAGAACGATAGCACTCCCATATAGGAAGGGTACTGGTAGGATTACTACTTGCAAGAACCGTTATAACGGCTTATAAATTTTAACCGTTATAACGGTTTAACGGAAAGTACAAGTCTTTTTTCATATAGAGTAAAAAAAGTGGAACTAATTAATGTTTTACATATTACGGCCAACTTTTCCCCAAGAACCAAAGATTTGAAGCCATGAAACCAAAATAAATTATACTTGGATAAAGCATTGGTTGTTATACCCCCCCCCCCAAAAAAAAAATACAGGAAAAAGTTTTTCGAAGCCCCTGCGTCCTGTTACCAAATTAAATAGCAATTTAGTAGCTTATACATAATTTAGTTGATACAGCATCCGTATACGGGGGTCCTTAGCTCCTTATATTCAGGAAGACATACCTTGCTCTTTTATTTATTGAATTTTTTACGATACCAGAAATTGCAAGCTATTATTTGGACTTTAGATACCTTTAGGTCTCGATATTAGCAAACAGCGAACCGATTTTAGATGCCAAAGAGCACTATCAAGTGTATCAAAGACACCATTTTATTGAGAACCCTCAACGAAGGGCTGCAACCCTTTTTGTTTTCTTCACAGGAATGGTAGAATTCGGAGCTTCCAACATCAATTTTTGCCGTTTCCTGGATCCTACAAAAATATTCTTTTAAACACTTTCTATCTGTTGGTTCAATCCATTTTCTCCTATCGTATTTGGTTCCTAAGATATTAGAGGTTTTCTATCTTTTTTCAAAATTCCTCACTTTTTTCGTCATTGAAATAGGGTGAAATAACGGCTGATATTTCTTTTACACAACTACTTTATAAGAAAGGTAAAAATTCTTTAAAGTTGTTTTTTTTTTCCAGTTTCCGGCTCTTCAGTAAAAATGTGTTTAATGTGACATATCGCCTTTGGAGTATAAAAAGTTGAGCTATGTTCATGGTGAAGTCTTGAGAATATCTGGCTTATTTTTTGCCAGAAGATTGTCACTTAGATGTATTCTAATCCACTCTTGTGCCACCATGATGTCATTTTAAAACCTCTTAACCACCCCACCCCCCTGGATACAGCCTTCAAGTTTTGTTACTTACTCAAGAGTTCTTTTACTGGAAACGGCTCCTTCAAAGTATCTTTCCACATATGCTTCAGGAAACCAGCCAACCTGACCACTGATGTCACCACTTAGCCACCCAGGTTATGCGTTCATCGCATGAGATGACTAAAGAAAAAGCAACTTTTGGCACAAGACATTATGGTGTACCCCCGTAGTTTCTTGTGCCACCATAGTGTCATGAAGACATTTTTCTCCAAAGAACTAAATTTTTGAACTTGTATTTTTGGTTTGTTTTAAAGTGAACTTGTGAAGATTCAAAGTTTAATTTCGGTAATAACATAATTTTTAAAATTCTTTTTTGACAAATCTAAAAGCTTTATCTTTAAATGAAAGCTATATCTTGTTCTGACAGTTTTTGATATAAAATATTTGGCACCAGGGTACTCTAAAACCAAATTTGAATAGTTCTTATTTTGATTCAAACCAACTTAATTAATTTACAAACTATACAAAGCAACGCATAAAATTACTTAAAATTAATATCCCTTGTAGGGGAGACATACTCACTTTGGAGGAAGGCAAAGTATCAATCATTCCGACACATATATTCCATTCCTAAGGTTTGTCGCATTTGCAATTCCGTTCGGATCATTGATCTTGATGGATTTGCTTATGATGATCATTTGTTCCGAACGACTAGCTTGGATTAGTTCCTGCTGATGTTTGTTTCTATCTCATGGGCCTGTGAAAGCGAAAAAAGATGAATTCTAGCTTATCTGAACGAAATTTAACGATTAGTAGAAAAAGGTAAGCAGCTAGTGTCTCAAAAATCACTATACTGAAGTGAAAAATTATCAATTTACTGCAATACCCTAATCCAAAATCGTGATGAAATAGTAGAACAGCCTGTCGGACAACAGGCATTAAAAAACGGGGTGTATCCTCTATTTTTAAGGATTGGAAAGCTACTGGTTGTGTAATGAGAAAAAATTGCTGGTAGGATGGCTTCGGCACGTAGAGGTGCCGATTGGGGCACCTCTGGTTACTTAGTTTCCCCTATATTTTATTTGTCCCTCCCCCTAGATTAAAAAAACATGTTTTTATTGTCGTGCAAAAATAAAAAAAACTACCCTCCCCTAGATTTTGAAAAATACCTTTTTGTATCTTCATTGAAAAATAGGAAAAATCCTTGCTCTTTCCCTTACATTTTTACGAATTAGCACCTTTTTTAAGACAGCAGCTATGAAATAAAGGATGGTTTTTCAAAAAAAAGTAAAAAGCCATATTAAAACCTAAATACAGCAGAAATAAATTTTTTATAATAAAGCAAACTTCAAAAGAACAGACATTACAATGAATGAATAAATGATAGCCAAAAACAAAAAGAGATCAAATGAATGATCATATCAAAGATAAAGATAAGTCAAATTGTTCAAAATAGGGCTCTTCAGTGTCCATGATCATTGACTTTTAGCACACTGAAATTTGATTAAGCTTAAAATTACAGACCTTAACCTCTAAAAAATTGACAAAATAGCTCTTCAGATAGACATTGTATCGCTATTTTATAATATTTTTTTTTGTATTGCAAAAAACGGCTAGGGCGCTTGTCATCAAAATAGTATTTATAATATCAATTTTTCTTGATTCAGAAACCGATGGCACAGGAGCATATTCTAGTACTGATGTTCTAGGATCGAACTATCGATGTTCCAGCAAAAATTTGAATCCTTTGAAATAGTGTAAAGAAGTTTGTTTCAAAGAAAAATAAAGAGCCACACAAACTTCAAACCAGTCGAAATAACCCCTACAACAATTCAGAATCAAACCGACCAGAAATTACTATCAAAGAATAAATGAATCCAGAAACCAAAAGAAATTAAAATAAATGATCATTTCGAAAATCAAGATAACAAATACTGATATAGTTAAATAAGCAAATCTTATGGTGAAAATGAAATTGAATATTCAATTCAAACGCAAAACGAGCAAAAACTAATACAAACAGGAGTTTGGCTACTACCCTTCCCCTAACCGTAATAGATTTAAAACCTAACGTGTAATTTACGTTTCATTGAAAACTATGTGAATTTTTTACACTGTGCTTTAAACGTTATAAAATGCTATTACAAGTAATTTTTCAAAGCATGGACGGCAACTAAGTAATAAGTCATTGTAATAAACAATATGACTGGAAAGAACTAATCAAAATTATCTGAATTTTCAGATTATTTGGCTATAATCTTAAAGAAGAAAGAAATATTTATTGAAAAAAAAACATATCAACAAAAAATTATTACTTCCTCCTCTAAAAAGCAAAGCTTGTCCATGGGGGAGGTAGAGATAACAAAATCCTTAAAACAAAGAACACTTGGCCACCGATACCACTAATACCATCACACTAAACAATAAATACAAAATAATATCATATATTGTACTTCCTCTGGGAACATCATATCAACAAAAACCCCACAATGAATAAATCAGTCAATCAGTCAAAACTCATATTCAGCAAAAAGCAGTTCCTTAATGATTTTTCTAAAAATATTGGGGTCACCAATAGTCTTAATATCACTATTCAAACTATTCCATTTCCGCGTCCCTCTATAAAAAACAGAAAAACATGAACTGGAAGATATACCTCTAGGTACACAGAAACCGCGCTACCCCTTGTATCATGAGAATGAACAGTAGACCTAATGGACAATAAATCACCAAAACAACGAGGCTGAACATCCTGCTGCAGTTCAAAAATAAACCAGAATGCATAGAATTCACGAAGGCCTGCAGCCGGCAAAATTTTTAAAACTGTGTAAATTTCTCGAACAGACTTACGTGGAGACATGCCGGCTAAAATTCCTACTGCATGATTTTGTAGAACTCTTATTGGTTTTAGGATAGAAGAAAAAGCAGAGAGCCAAACACTCGAAAAATAAAGTATATACGGGTGTAAATAAAAATAGAGATGGCGAAGGACAGACTTGGGAAAACATTGTTTGAGTTTCTTCATTATACCGAGATTTCTTGCTAGAATTTTGCTAGTCGAATTTACATGTTCCTTCAAAGATAAGGTTTTATCTATCACAATCCAAAGGTTTTTAAAAGATTCAGTCCGTTTTAGAACGCAATTAGACATATCTAATTCCTTCGTCCATGTGTAAAAGTTTGGTGATCGTGAACAAATAATGGAGTTAGACTTAGCCATGTTAATCCTTAATTTATTTACCCTCAGCCATGCTATAATTCTATTAACTGATTCCTTCATGGAAATCTGCAGCAGCTCCACTGTCTTAGCTGTGCTAATGGCTGTTGTGTCATCAGCAAAAAGTGAAACTGTTTCATTAGTCGGGTTTACCGTTAGTTCATTCATTCTATAGCAAAAATTATTTAGACAATTTGGTAAATCATTAATAAATATCAAGAATAATATATACCCGAGAACTGATCCTTGCAGAACACCTATTTCAATACGCTTTTTTCCGGAAGACGAATCATTTAGTTGGACACACTGATAACGATTACTTGAAAAACTTCTTAAAAAATTTAATGATTTACCCCTCAAACCATACACCTCACACTTATTAAGTAGAAGTTCATGATCAACAGTGTCGAAAGCTTTCATCAGATCTAAAAATATAGCACCTATTTTAAAACCTTTATCTAATACATCATTAATAAGAGTTGTCAAATAAATCATCGTCTGTTCCGTTGTCCTTTTTCTACGGAATCCAAATTGTCTCTCTACCAGTAACTTATGATCCTCCAAAAAACTCATCATTCTAATACTAAAACACTTCTCTAAAACACGGGAAATGATGGGTAGAACAGATATCGGTTTATAGTTTCTTGGGTTATTTTGAATACCACCCTTATGAATTGGGGCTATACGGGCAACTTTAAAACAGTCTGGAAATTTTCCTTCACGAAAACACTCATTAATTAACCCACATAAAACTTCAGCTATAACAGGAAAAATACATTTAAGTGTTTTTAGAGTAATATGATCGCTACCAGATAAATTACTACCCAAGCCATTAATATTTTTTTTAATTTCATAAAGTGTTAGAGGTGTAAGGTGAAGAGATACATCAATCGGGTCCCTCAGTAAGGACTCGAACGTTGGATCACCACTATCAAGTACAACTGACATAGCTAGATTCAGACCAATATTCGAAAAATAACTCTGAAATTCATTGCATATGTCCTTTTTAGAATTCAAAGTCTTTCCCATTACACCAACTAATTCATCAGGTACACTATTTATTTTTAATCCAATCACTTCTTTTATTAGTCCCCAGGTTTTCTTAGGGCATCCTTCGACCTCCTTAAACTTTTACTCAAAATATTTCTTTTTTTCATTTCTAAAAATTGTATTCAACCTATTTCGATAAATTTTATATAATTGCTTATTTTCTTGTGTCGAGTTAATTATTCGAGCTCTAAACAATTTATCTCTTACATTTATTTGCTTCAAAATCACAGGACTAATCCAAGGTTTTTTACTTGATTGTTTTCTATTAAACAGTTTCAATATGATTACTTGAATTATCAAACTCTGAAAATTTTCAAAAAATAAAATAAACTTGGAATTTGCCTCCTGAACTTCGCCTAGAACATCATACCAATACACCTTTTCTATATAATTTCTAAGATTTACCATCGCATTTGGACTGATCACTGCAATCCTTGATTTTTTGCCTTTAACCACCTTCGTGACAGTTAAAAAGCTAGCTGAAACTCCAAAGTGGTCAGTTACATCGTTGATAAGGACCCTGGGAAGACTCAAGGGTACATTAGAAAGGATGTTATCCAGAAGCTTAGCTGATGTTCCCGTAATTCTTGTAGGGATATTTATACAAGGATGAAACCCATTAGATGAGCTTCTATTAATAAATTCAGTGCTAGCAGATGACTGATCTATAAGGTCAATATTAAAATCCCCCATAATAAAAATGGCATAGAGTTAATCAGAAGTTTCATTAATTTTTCTTCAAATAGGTCCATAAAGTCTTGGAGCAGGCTCTGTGGAGGTATATATACTACAACAATACAAAAGTTCAAATTCTCTCTAGTTATATGTAGAACAAAACACTCGCAAACTTTCTCTCTATATATTGTAATATCTTCCCTTATTGAAACCTTATAATCAGCATGAATATAAGCTGCTAGGCCTCCATGTTGGTAATACAACTCGACTGCTTACATATAAATTATAACCAGGGATATGTAGTAACTGCGAGTTATTATCATTTAACCACGTTTCAGTTAAAGCGATCACCTGAAAGACATTAGTATTTATTAATTCCGATAAAAAATTATTCGCAGAATTCAATCCCTGACAATTCAAATGAAAAATGTTAAGGCCAAAATGGCCCCTATCACAATACAAGGGCAGTGTCCCTTCTTTAAAAATATACCTTGATGGTTCATTTGTGAAAATCTCAGTAGAATTAATATCTAAATTTCTATGTATCCTTTCATTAAAATGGCTGGAAAAATCAACCCTTCGACTTTCAAGTTGCAGGACATTGCTGTTCCCAGGAGGTAAAACGATATCTCTAACCATCATCAATAAAAGTTAATGTATGTGACGGTAGAGGGGGGTGATGGCGAAAAATATCATTATCTACTAAACATATATCTAGACCTAGATAACTATAAAAAAAATAACAAAATATATTCCGTCAAAGCGGATATACAATTTTAAAAAGCACATTATTGCAAGCTTCATGGCACAAAGCAAAACCATTCAAAAAGACATCAGCCCGCTACCACCCACTCAAAATAATTTCACATTAACAAACATTTTAAATTATTTACTCAAAAATAAAATTATCATTAACCCAAACATTTCAAATTCATCACTATCAACTTTCTTCCTTTAAGCTTCTTCCCATTTTTAAGGATTTCAATCTTGTTTCCACGGTTTTTTACATTAACCTTGAAGTATTTCTTATCCTTTTTATTGTAACAACTGAAAATGGGGTATCACTGGTAAATTTAGTCAATCCGTACATATCTCGGTAAACATACGTTTGGCTTGATCTTCATCCTCACAAACTGCATTCCATACAACCACATTGTTTTCGTTAGGCTGATATTCTGCAGCCATATGCCTATCAGACATACACACGGTCGATTCTTTAAAATATTTAACTTCTGATTGCAGGTTAAAATTATCATTTTTCAACAAAGAAATGTCATTTTCTACAGCATTTGTACAAGAATTTATCCCGGAGAATTCAGACCTTAAGGCTATTTTCTCTGATTCAATTGCTTTTATTCTATTTTCTTCTACAATAAACCACTGTTCAATTGATTGGACTGAGCTACGAGTTTCACGCATAATGTCCATCATCTTTGCAAAGTCCTCTGATAGTGTCATTAACGAAACCTGAGTTGTCACTGGCTTCCGAATATCCGGATTTCCTGACGTATTTAGGGTGCTTGTAGCAATATCCTCGCTAGAATTAATGTCTATACGACTCCTTTTATTTTTTTTTTCTTGCCCATCTTAACTTAGTAATAGCTAAAATTGACTTACTGGCAAAAGAAGAAACCACCAGTCCTAAATCAGTTCTTTTTCCCCACTGTACTATTGCTTTAATCTCATATCACGAATAAATTGAGCCTTAAATCACTTTGGAGGAATAATAGCTAATGATTTCCGTTGTTGAGTTTTATTTAGGGAAAGGCTTGTTTTTTCAGATTGTCTTTTAACAGATTGTACAAAGTTTTCATTATATCACAGCATACAGATTATTTAGCAATAATCCATCGTCATTCATTTCATAACGTGATTCATAGAGTGGGCGATAGCAAGCAATACGGTCTTAATCTAATGTATAATAACATTAATTCCTGGGAATCTCAGCAATTCAAGATTTTATTTTACTGTGTTTTTAGTCACTGTTATAAATGTTAAAAGAAAGTTGATTTCAATTGTTTTCTTTTCTTTCAGTTCATTTCTTTCATTTCATTTCAAAATTTCAATTCATTCTTTTCTTTCATTTCAAAAACATTTTCTTTCAATTGTTTGTTTCAATGTGTTTTAATGTATTTTAATATATTTAAATTCGAATGACTATAAAGCTCTATAGACATTGTATCGCAATTTTATTATTCTTTTATATATCAAAAATAGAACTAGCGCTTTTCATCAAAACTAATATTTGTAATATTAACTCTACTTATTTTAGAAACTGATGGCCCAACACCATATTCGAGTGCTGAAATGTTAGCCCAGAAATCTCAAAGTAACAGGACAAATTTTCAATATGACAGAATGCAATCATCATCTAGTATTCTAACAAAAGATCTGACAAGCAGATTGAATCAACGATTTACACATGGAATAACCAGGGCTAATAGTGAAAAACAGTTAAGGCGACCTCTTTTGAGGTCATTGAGTTTGGCAAGAGGATGTGGATCCGGACCTACAGTTTCGCATAGGTAAAAACTGCATTGGGTAATTTCTTATCTGGATTTTTTTGTCAACTTTCATTCATTTAGGGAAATTTGGTCACGAGGATTAAAAGAAGCTTTGTGGTATCCTCGTCAATCTGAGATTCATAGCTAGCGTTAAACCATCACGTTCTATCGATTAGCTTATTCTGCTTTACTCTGCCATATTATACCCTAAAGATACTTCAAAGCACTTTTTTTTCAAAGTATACAATTCCCTTTACTCCCTTACAGAAATAGTTAGATGAGGGAGGTTTGATATCAAAACTCAAATCTTATATGCCTAAAAATTATTTTCGTAAAAAAGGGTCGTTGTTGATAATAGTCAAAACCCAACAATATTTTTAATCCTTTAAAATACTTGTAATGTTGAAATACCGCAGCCGAAACGAAGTTAAAAATATTCTATAAGATAACTAAGTTTTCAAAGCTTAATAAAAAGGATTAAAGATATGTGTTTATTCATATGTTTACTTATGCATATAATGAGCTAACGGTAATTATTTGCTGAGAATATATATATATATATATATATATATATATATATATATATATATATATATATATATATATATATATATATATATATATATCTTAAAAGGTGCTATTATACTAGGTAACCACTTGAATCTTTTTTTTCACGAGCATAGTCCATTTCATCATGCGTTTTGAAGTAGAAATTCAGAGTAAAAAATGCAAAGCATGTGCTTAAACAGATTTGCTTCATTTTTTCTTTAAAGGGTCATTCTATTTCCTCCCTTGAGTTTTTTGTTCCCCTTCCGACATCTCTAGATTAATATGATTTCTACCATTTGTTTATGTATATTGGAATAAAATCCTCCTTACATTATACCTTAGATCCGCCTGTGCCTTCTGAGGCACCCGGAGCATCAAGGAGGAGCCGCCAATCTTCCCACATGTTTGCTGCTGCAGTAATATCCTCCCATTCTGGTAGAACGGAGGTGTGCAGGTTTCGTAGATCTCTTTGGTAGGTTCAGCGCAGTGTGTTTCTGGGTCTTCCCCAGCTGCGAGTGCCTGGTGGTTGCCAGTGTAAAGCGGCTTTTGGGAGTTTATGGTCATCCATACGTAAGACGTGGTCCAAATATCTCCAACTTTTGACTCTGATGATGTCGGTTATTAGTGGTTGTTGCGTCATTTCACGGATGGACTGGTTTGTCACCTTCTGTGACCAATGGTTGTTCAATATTCTACGAAGACACGAGTTTTCAAAATCTAAGACTCTTCTCTCTTGTTCTGGATCCGGTTGCTATGTTTTTACTGCGCAGAGTAGTATTGGCATAACAATGCTGTTGAAAAGGCGTAGCTTTAGGCGCAGAGAAAATCTCTGCGATCTCCATACTTAACGTAGCTTGTTGAAGGCGCCATTTGTCTGTCCTATTCTGGTCAGTATTTCTTTCTCTATCGAGCCGGTGCTGTCGATGATACTTCCCAGATATATGAACTGGACAACTTCCTCAAAATTTTGGTCGCCACATTTCATGGATTGAGGAGAGTCACTAGTCACCATGCATTTGATCTTCTCAGCATTCACACGTATGGTTTGCCTTTACCGTGGCCTCGTCAAGTAATTCTTGAAGCTGCTTTTTGCTTGACTCAAGCACTGTTAAGTCGTCTGCGAAGTCAATATCATCATTGACTTGGACTCCAGGGCTTAATCTGATACCTTCTGTCCCTGTGTTCCGTAGGATGTAATCAACCATTATTGCAAAAATTAATTGTGATATAACACATCCCTGTTTTACTCCTGAAAAAATCCGGAAGAAACGAGTTTTGTCCTCTGGTGTCTTGACGCGACATTCACCATCCTCATACATGGCAGTAATAATCGTCACTGTTTTTTTTTTTTTTTCAGGGATTCCATAGTATATGAGAATCTTCCATAGGCTTTCACAATCTTTTGAGTCAAGGGCTTTCTCAAAATCCATAAAGATCATAGACATCTTTAAACACCACTCCCTGCTTTCTTCAATAAGACGTCGAAGCGTTAATGCAAGGTCTGCACATGAGTCATTCGGCCGGAATCCATTTTCGTCTCAGAGGTGATGATCAAGCTGGGTTTAAATCCTCTTTCGGATAATATGTAAGAGGATCTTCCCAGGTATCAACAGTAAACTTATCTCCCGCCAGTTGCCCGGCTCGGTAGAGCCTCCTTTTTTGAATATCCTGATGAGTGTGCTGCGCTTCCAGTCTGATGGTACTTTGGTCATTGTTCAAATCCGAGGAAAGAGTAAAGACCAAAGGGTGATACGTGATGATATTGATGCCTTTATCATCTCTGCAGATATGCGGTCCAGTCCCGGAGGTTTTCAATTTTTCAGTTTCTTTGCTGCTTCTAGTATCTCACTGGCAGAAGGCGGATCCGTGATGATATTCAGGAAGAAGATGGGAATCTCTGGAATGTCAGGGGGCTCTTTTGGGGTGGATCTACTTAGCAAACTTTCAAAATGATTAGCCCATAGTTCATTGACTGCACTCTGTTCTGTCACCAACACTCCCGATGGATCTCTGGCAGGGCGGTCTCTATTTGTCGGACGCTTTCCTATGATATCATTGGTGATTCTGTAAACAATTCTTGAGTCTCCTCTTTTTGCTGCTTCTTCTCCGTCCATTGCTTTACCCTCTAGAAAGTTTCGCTTATCAGTAAAGGCACTTTTCTTGACAGCTTTGTCAAGAGCTCTATACTGCTCGTTTTGGAAAACAAGACGATCAGGGACTTGTCGTTGGAGGACAGACTTTCCCATCTTTTTTCTTTCATCTATTAGTTGCTAAGTTTGCTCGGACAGCCACCAGTCTTTAGGTTTCCTACGGAAGCCCAGGGTTTCTTTAGCTATTTCGTGGTAGCATTCCTATATGGCTTCCCATGCTATTTAGCATTCAGCTTCCTCTGGTATGGATAGAGCTTCAAATCTATTGCATAGCTTTATTGTTAATGCTTGTTTTAATGTCTTGTCCGGGAGTTTCTCAGAGTCAAAACAGGTTTTGGGACTGTCCTTTTGTTGCATATCTTCTTTAATTTCAGACAGAGTTTGGCTATGATAAGGTTACTATTTGATCCGTCAGCTCCTCTATAGGCATGAACATCTTGTAGACTCGATCGCCATTTTCTGCTTATAAGACAGTGATAAATCTGATTTTTGTTCTTTCTATCTGGCGGTGTCCAAGAGTACTTATGCCCGTCTCTGTGAGTAAACACAGAACTACCAACTACAAGGTCATTCATTAGGGCAAATTCATTAGAAGCTATCCATTTTCATTTCGTAGACCCAGATCACGTTGACCAACAACTTGTGGGTTGAAGGATCGGTCATTTCCTACTTTAGCGCTAAAGTCTCCAAGGAAGCAAAGAATGTCATGTCTTTGTATATCCTTGGCTACGGCTTCAAGTGATCTATAGAACTTGTCTTTTCTTCATCAGTGGCTTCATTTGTAGGGGCGTAGCATACAACGACTGACAGCTTAGCATTTGTTCCAAAAAACCTTGCAGTTAATATTTTCGGTGATACAGGAGTCAATTTTTGGAGTGACTTGTGGGTCAGTTTTGGCATGATCACGGCAACTCCAGTTTCATGTGTATCTGCTGGACCGCTGTATATGATGGTATGGTCAGCATCAAGCTTTATTATTCCTGAGCCAGTCCACCGCCCTTCTGACAATGCTAATAGGTCTAGGTGGTTTTCTATCATCAGTTTTTATACTTGCTCTGTTTTCGATGGTTGATACATCGTTCGTAAATTACAAAAACCAAACTTTAATTTATAATTCGCTTTCATAAATAGTGTCCGTGGGTGTGCTGGTGTTGTCATTATTAAGGGGCTCATTCCGAGACTCAATCATGATGTTTCAGTTGCTATTTTAGTTTCGTCCGAGGATTGTCCTCAAGGTCCCGGGTGTGGGTTGCTGGCCCATAGCCCAGCCCACCATCTTTTCCAGGCTTGGGACTGGCTTGAAAAACCTCAAGATTCTCTATTTTCCCTAAAGTCTAGGGCATGTGGTCAGCCATTGGGAAACAGACATTTGGTAATCAGGGAGGGGGGATATGGCAGACAGGGAGACAGTGGTTTTAGCAAACACGTTTGTTCCAAAAGCCTAAAAGCCACGTTTTAAAGCCTAAGAAAATACGTTGAAGATATTGACGAATTAATGTTGCTTTGTCTTGGGTATATTTGATGTTGCTTTGTCTTGGGTATATATTCTAGTTTCAACTTTAATTACCAATCAATTATACTCATATGTTATCAAGTAAGCATTGGTGTAATTAGATAAAAGATAGAATTTCTAAGCTCCTCCCGACTCCAATTCTTTTAAACGGCCTGTAATTCCCTTTAGACTTTTCTATCACCTAATGCAAAACCTATAATTAGAACATATGCTAGCTTATAATTAAACCTATATTAGCTCTAATCAAACCTATAGTCTGTAATTAAAATGTATAATTAAGTTAAATAAAATGTATAAAATGTTATAATTAACTATATATTTAAAATAAACGGAAAAAAAAATCAAATTTATAGATTTTGCTGGCAGACCTAGTTTTTAAATGTAGATTCTATACATTAAATCAACTGTAGATTAAATGTAGAATTAAATTTAATCCCTTCTCTGGGATTAAATGTATACTGTATACATTACATTACATGTAGATTAAATGTAGATGTACATTTAATACCTTCTCTAGGATTTTACATTTTACAGGCAAGTGCAGCATGGCAACGAATCCCCAGTAATTCATAGAAATATGTCGATTGCTCCAGAACTAACGTCTTACGAACACCAAACGGATATAGAGAAAAATATTCTTAAGCGGAAAGAAGCAACATGGGATCTATTCCAAACTAAACTCGGCTTTCTACAGGAGCATTTGATGGTGCTTAAAAACGTAACTATACTTGAATTCTAACAGAAGGCACAAAATTTAGAATTTTCTAATCTTTTGTTTTTTGTTTCTTTTCTTTTTTGGCTTAGTACGGATGTCATAGAAAAGAGTTTTGAAACTTTGTCGTTTTTTCCCTACTAAATAGTAGAAACAGTTTTATACTTAAGGGAGATACTGAGAAATTAGAAGATCTTCATCACACAATTTTATTGAAGTATGTTTAAGAGGAAGTTGATTTTTTGTTGTTTTAATTCTTTCAAGGAAATCATCAAGGTCACGGTCAAGGAAAAGGCACAGGTAGGTTTTATCAGCGTCTGGGGTATTTTTACTTTTTGCCCCCACCCTCCTAACAGGGTTAGTGAGCCTATGCTTCATGGAATAAAACTAAATGGTGCCTAAGCAGATCCTGCACCTAGGTACAAGTTGTACCCCTATCTATGGAGCTAGGTCAATTGGGGTGATATTTAAGGAGGGAAGGCGATTTCGTCAAAACAGCCAAAAGACAGCCAAGTTATATGACAAAAGTTGGAAACTTTCCGAATAATCAAAATATTGTTTTTCAAGTTAAGATAGATAAAAGTAAGCATTAAAATTATCATGTTTTAAAGATTATTATAGTTCCTTTTTGGCAATCTTTATAAAAAATATTCTACATGTATCCCACATAATCCAAATTCGAGAAGGCATAATTAGACCAAATTTCAGACGAAAATCCACTTTAGGATAAATTAATATAAGAAAAGTATTCTGAAAAGGTAGAAAACGACAAGGTATATTCCAACTAAAATATGTTGTCTACAAGAGCAATTAATGTTCTGATAATTGTGAGTGTTTACAGTCATTGTATTTAGTCTGGTGTTTAAAACAAAAAGTCCTTTTTCTTCAAATTGCTTGAATTCTAAATAAATAATAGAGTCAGCTTTGTTGATCTATAGACCAAAGACAGAAAAAATTCAAAGAAAATAAACCGTTTAAGAAGAAAATGCGGAGCCTTAAAGATGGACCCGACAAAATACCATGTGAGATTCCTTACGCTTGACATATTTATGGCTGATTAGCTCACATCAGGAAAAAAAAACAGATTAGTCCATAAGATAGATGAAAGGAAATGAATACCGTATATTTTAATTGCTTCAAAGTCGTTAAACTTATAAGAAAATAATAGTTTATCAAATGAGTAACCTCAATTAATTGAGGTTAAGAGCCTACACTTGGTGCCGTCTTCGGAAGAAGATGGTTTGAGACAGGTGCAACCGAGCTGAAGATAAACCTGTAGAAAATAAACGTCCTTATATCCAATACAGAAACATCAGTACTCGTGTTACTATAGAATATCAAAACTTGGGTGTTTATCTTCTTGAGATCTCAATAATTGTCGCACCGACTGACCAATATTTTTTTTCCCAACACGTCTGGGAAAAGAAATATCAATTACATAAATTAATAGAGAAACTTGAAAATTACTTGACGGCTGCACTGTTTAAAGGTGATTTAAGAACTACCTGAAAAACTAAATGGAACGGTACAAAGTAAGAGAAAGGTGGTTAAGGATAACTTTCCTCATAACACTGCCAGGGGCGATTCTCCAGGATTTTCATTGGGAGGGCAAGAGGGGTCCAGATCTGGAGAGTCAAAAAGCGTTGGATGTACAAAATTTTTTTCTCCACATCATTGGGGGAGGCAATTGGCCCCCCTTGCCACCCTCAAACGACGCCCCTGAACACTGCTACTTTAAAGTGGCCTCATTTTCGGTTGTGATTTATCTCACCAGTCTTGTCTGCGGTTGAAAACAATCAACAGTTACTGAAGTACAGTAACTGGAAAAAATCTTGTGATGATTTCTGAGCACTCCTTCAGATTAGATCATTATATATTGGTTAAATAAGGGTTCGTCGCAATTACAAATGTTTTAATAGGGAGAAGAATATGATTTATTTTATTTCCTTTTATTCTATATTCAATATTGTGCCTGATTGAATATGGACCGCCCTTTATGGACTCTACTCAGCAGTGCTTCTTCAATCTATCAAGCAGTGCCTCTATATTTTAATATTTACATCAACATTACCGTCATTTACAATCACCTTCCTTAACATTAAAGGAAATGTATTGGTTTAACTGATCTAAAAAAAAATATTCCTTATTACTACAGACAGCATTGGAAGAAAAAGAAAAGACACGTGGACACTCAAGTGACCTTCCTTCTCAAGTGACCTTTCTCCATTGCAGGTACTTTGGCTGTAAAATCGATTAAAATGGTCTAAAAAGTGAATATATATTTTATCTTAATTTACCTTTCCATGGATATTTTGACTACAATATACCCAATTTGGAACTTGTATGATATACCCCCTACCTAATATTCTTCTAATATATGTTTCTTTGACGCTCTATTCTAATGAAGAATACCTAAGTAAGATGAAAATATAATACTTTAGGAACAAATTTTTGCTATATATTTGAACACTAGGGGGGGGGGGTTGTAAAGTATAGCGGATCTGCATGCCTAATGTGTTAGGCACAATAATTCTGCATATTATATAGTGAGAATTGTTTTCGAACTGCAGACTGTCCAAGTACTTTACCAACACACTCCCCCTCTCCTAATGTGCAAATATATAGTCCAAACTACATACTTTCCATCTATTCTATCACTTCTTTTTGTCTTGTCTCACGCTAAGCTGAAAGAAAGTAACGAAAAACCGGTTCTATAATGCGTCAATGAGTGAACAACTTGAGTGGTAGTAGGTTTATCATACAAATACCCCCAGTTTGTCAAAAATGTTTATATTGTGTCACCTAGGAAATTCTGCCCATACCTTTTGCTGCATTTACCTTAGTATGCTTTCTCGTTACCTCTCCTTCATTTGGTACTTGATAGTGTTTTGGCCCTCTTTTGACTGAAATTGTTGTTTTTCCAACAAAATGGTAGAAATTGCCACGCTAATATTCTTTTTACTTAACAAGGACACTATAACTTTGAATTTCTTAGTGAATTAGCCCTCTCCTGATATACTATAACCCTTGTTACAATGCACTACCCCATGGAAAAGAGGTATAAATTAATAAGCATGCATCCGTAACCATCATTCTTGGAAATTATGTGGAACTCTTTTTTACAATATCGAAATTTCTTGCCTAAGGTTTTGAGGTATTCTAGATTTAATGAGATTTCTGAATATTTTTGTTTTTAAAATAATTTTCCCGTTTTTTTAAGATTATACACAGTTTTTTTATGCCATTAATTTGTGATGGGCAACATTAAATTTATTAAATTTGTTTATTGGAAGTCACCATAGAAATTAGATTGTTTAGATTTACATATTTATTGTTAAAGAGCCCGACAGACAACAGGAAACAAAATAAAAATACTGTAGCCTTTACTGTCCCCCCCTCAAGACAAATGAAACTTTGCCCGACAATTTTAACTCGTTTCCCAAGCCTTGAAACACAATCTGATATTTACCAAGCCTACGTATAGAAAATTATCATCTTGTAATGAAACTACATGCAACCTCTATAATTGTATATAGTTCAATGTCTTCGGGAAAAAAATGCATACTGTCTTGTGAGCTTCAAAAAACCAACTGACTTATCTGCTTCCTACTATATATATATATATATATATATATATATATATATATATATATATATATATATATATATATATATATATATATATATATATATATATATATATATATATATATATATATATATATATATATATATATATATATATATATATATATATATATATATATATATATATATATATATATAATATATATATATATATATATATATATATATATATATATATATATATATATATATATATATATATATATATATATATATATATATATATATATATATATATATATATATATGTATATATATATTCAAAACCTGCTGTATTAAGGAAGGACTTACGTTGTGGTAACCTAATTTTGCTTCTTTTTTTTGGCGTAAAGTTAAAACTGTAAAAAGTATTTTTATTCAAATTAAAGCAATGAGTACAAAAAAATCAGAACCATAAAGGTCTAATTTGTGAGAGTGCTCAGAAATCACCTGAAATCTATTGGAAAAGAAGTAACCAGCTCAGAGCCAAAGAAAATAAATCTAACTGTAGAACTGTAATTTCCTTGGAAAAGCTCCATAATATCTCCTGGATGAAAAGATTTATTACAATTTTCTCAGAAATTTTAAAAGTTTTCAACCTTTGAATTTAAGACATGAAAATACATGCAACATAAAGATAAGAGTGTTAATGCTAATAAAAGAGCCCAGAGCTTCTTTTAAGGAGTATTCCCTATCCACCAGGGGCATAATTCGCTAAGGGGCAGGGGGCACAACTTCCAATGGTCCCCGATCAGTAGTAGTAGTGGAAACCGCAAATAGTCACAGTCATAGTCGCTAGTGTTCGCAGTGGCAAATAGTCCCGATTATAGTAAAGAGTAGTTGGAGTCACAAGTAATCACAGTTGCAAGTAGTCTCATTTGAGAGGGGTCACAGTCTTAATTAAATGTAATCACAAGCAGTTGCGGTTGCAATAATTCTCAGCAGCAGTCACCAATAGTCGCAGTCACAGGTAATCACAGTCGCAAGTAGTAGCAAATGCAGGGTGGTGCGGGGAATCCTCTAAAAAGATATATCTGAAGATTCTTATTAAAGAACGGGTATCATCACTCTCAAATTTCAAAATTTCGAGAACCTTTCGCCGAAAAACATTTTAAAGATTTACTGTTTCAGGGATAAATTATCATTCTTGAAGCCTTGATAAACAACAATCAAACGAAGAATATGTGTGATTTAGCTGCATAATTGCACATCTATGTACAAGTTTGTATGAACTTGGTAAAAAAAAAGTCTGACAATCGAATGACAGAGATCTCAAGCTGCGATCCACGAAAATATTAGATTTTGTAAAAACATTTCTGCAGAAGGAATGTCCCAGACTTGCGCCTTTTTTCAGAGGTTTTCGGTCAAACCGGTGGTGATAGATCGTCGGTAGAGGGTTTATTTGAACGGAAATTCAGTATACCAAAGTCTTTTTTTAATTGGTGAAAGTGACTCTGCCGCAACCAATAACCGATTTCTTACCATTCGTAAAAGAACAGTTTTGACCTGAAGAAAGTCAAAGTGCTATTGACCAGGAATTTTGAGATAGCCAGTGGGCCTAAAACTATAGAAACGCAATTTAAATAACCTCTAAGTTTCAGAAGCAATTTTGGGGTGGTTGCATTCGCCTGCAACATATAGGCAGTTTATAAAAAATGAACTATTATTATAAACCATTTATTTTGTAAAAATGCGATAAGTATATAGAGCATCGAACGCACACTAGCTATTAGGAAAGAGGTCTGTGTATATTTTATTGAGTTTGGAGGAGAAGATATAAAGCCGCAAAAGATTATTTTTAGGTCAATACAATCGTATATTTTTATATTGAGAGGTACTTCAGATAATTATGGAGCAGGAGATATAGGACTACGCAGAACTACAGCTCTACTGAAAATACCAAGCATTATAGAATTTTTTACACTGTAGAAACATAAAGCGCTTCGTACTGTTTTTTTCTTTTGCTGTAAAAAAACATTCTTGTTTCTTATGTGTGGGTTTCGTGTTTTCAGTAAAGCGCTATTTTTTTTATGAACGGAAGGAAATGTCATCAGTTGGCTTGTTTGCAGTATCTCTATAGATATATGTTGTATAAGCTTTGAAGCAGTAATTTCTGTTCGTTTTAAGTTTCAATTTCACTCTTTGCTTCCATTAGAAAATCTAAGTTAAATTATATTCTCATCAAGATTGCTTCCTCTTTGGGGGTGTTTCTTTCCCCTTTCAGCGATCATGCAAATGCTCTCAGGCTAATTATTTTTGATGGTTATTTTCAAACTCAATATATTTCACAATCTGGAAACCTTATGAAAAGCTCTTTCTTTTGATGTATGTATTGTTATCAAGATTCCTTTGCTTCTAGATTTTCAGTTACCATTTGCGTGGGCCGCTCTCTACTTACAGTTCGTTACTCGAAAATGTTTGAAGAAAGATTATTTTTATTTAATGCTTTCTGACAACATTTGACATATTGTATGTACTAACAGTCTGGTATTTTCTAGAACCACTTTTATCAGCAATTTAGCAAAAAAAAAAAAAAGGTTGAGAAAAATCGATGCTCAATAATGCATATTAAACTGTAAAATACAATTTTAGTTCTTAGATTTATCATTTACATATTATTATCATATTCATTACTTCAAAATTCGTTTATCCTAGAAAGGGAGCATGATCAGATACAAAAAGTCAATATCTAGGCCCGATAGTATTTGGAAGAAAAATTTCTGGTCACAAATTGCATTGCCTTAGGCTAAATGTTTGCGGTTTAAATTAAAACATAACATAATTTCGAAAAAGCAGGACGAGGTTGCACTAAGCACAATTTTGCACTAAGGCTATAGGCTAGAACTGTAATTCGGGATAATTGAAACCTGAGTTCCCCAATGACCGGCAGATGCTTCCAACCCTGAACCAAAAACATTCCAAGCAATTTTTTCATAGCTTTTTATTTTAGACTTCCCGTTGACTTTAACTTGAAATATTAATTAACTACAGGATATACTCTATTTGGTAAAGAAATAAGTATATTGAAATATATAAAAGATTTGATCTCGGAGTGATGTTGGTACAATAGGTATGCTGATGGATTTAATTACTGTTTCAGCTGAAACAACAATGAAAAGAGGCATTTGAGAGAAAACTACTGTAATCGAACTCCTTTTTTGGTACCCTCTTCTCCTAAAAAAACTTTTCTTTTTTTATTAAACCTTCCTCCCTTCTGAGTGAAATTCTGGATTTCGTCCTGATTTAAGCTATATACCTCGTCATCCTACTCACTAAATAGTATAGATTGATAGACAAGTAAACATTCATTGCAGAAAACTGCAGAGCCGTGACATCAAACTAAATAAGCAACATATCAATGAACATTAATAATTCTTTCAAGCGGATGACATGGGCTTCATTTTTTGGACGAAGTCAAAAATTGTTCTGTTCAATTGGAAGTGCTTACACACCCATCTAGTAGAAGTTGAAAATTCAGTAATGTATCACTACTAATATACGTATACACTACTGATACAAAAATCATTTAAAGTATTTGCGCATCCCCATCGGATCTTCCTTACAGCACAGGAGGTCACTTCTGATTGAACATCTTAACCGTCAAACTTCGGCATCTTATGCCTCTGTTATAACATGTAGATTTATTTTTAGCCGTCATCTACTAGCTAGCCTTTGCAGCACAATAGCCCGACCTTATATCTTATTCATTACCCCATTCTGGAAAATCTTCACAAAATTCTAAAATCTGTTCGTTGTTTTTCCGTTTTGTAAAATGTTACGTTTATCAACTTGGCAGAGAAACACAATAATAGTTCAAAGATGGAAAAGTGAAGAAACTGTACTAGCTATTTCTTATGTTATTGCAAAACATAACAAAAAGCTGGTTACGAATTAGGTTCACTCCTAGTGCAGTGATTTACATATACTTAATAATTAAATTGATCTGCATGTATTTATTGCAGGGATTAAGCGTCGTTTAATTATACGTAAATATGTGCTATGCACTTTTCTTATTTTCTTTTGCTTTGTTTTGTTTGCTTTTATTTTTCTTCTTGTCCATTCTCCGTCCTTTTTTCGTTATGGTGCATTTTTAAATAAATATAACTTTAAATAAATATACCTCTTAACTTCTTGTATACCTCTGTAATATATTATTAAAAAATAAATATACCTCTAAATATACCCCTATTTAAACTTGCTAAAAAATGTTTTGTCAATATTTTAGGTTTTCATGGATCCGTTAAAAAATATTCAAGTCGAAGGATATATAATGTATGCCGAACCAGAGATCTTATTTGGGAATCTTGATGAACTCTGTACATTCACGTATGCTTTTTGTAAGGAATTTCTTCGTCTTTTACTAGAAAATGTTGGTCCCTTTGGAGAACTTCCTGTGTCAGAGATACTGGAAAAACTGTACTCAAAGGTAATTCAATTTTCGTTTACTTTTGCACCTGAACTGGAAATTGAACTTAGTCTTTCTATTGAATTTTGGTCGTTGTCTCGGAAGAACCGAAATTCATATTTTGATTCAAAAGATGTCTGGGATTCTGGAAAAACTCTACTGATAATTCAGTCTTAATTTAATTTTACACCTTGGATAGGAAGTGCGCTTAGTCTTTGTGATTTAATTTTAGTACTTATTTCGGTCTGTATTATTTCCGAAATTCTGGGAAAAAATATATAATCTAAAGCAGTTCAATCTTCATTCCCTTTTACACCTAAAATGACCAGTACAGTGACATTAATTTCAGGAAGATCCCCCCCCCCCCAGATTCGACTTCTCTCTCCCCGGGCTGAAATCAGACTATGGGAAATACCTTCTTGGGACATATTTTAATTGAGAAATGCTTTTTTTGGTATCATTACTGAAAAATTGAAAAAGACGACAAAATTGTCCCCAAAAATGATGGAAAATATAATTCTCCCCTCCCCCTATATTTTCGTGAATTGGCGCCACTTGGAAATTTCACTTACACTTTTCTGTTTAACTTTGACACTTTTTTTAAAAGATTCTGAAGTCAGATCCTGATTGATAAAAAAAAAAAATTTTTTTTAACTGAAAGTAAGGACCGACATTAAAACTTAAAACGAACAGAAATTATGCCATATATGGAAGGGGTTGTCCCCTCCTCAATGCCTCACTCTTTACGCTATAGTTTGATTCTGTCTTACAACTTTATTTTTTAAAACAATAAAAAACAATAAAACCACGAACTGTTAGAACACGTCAAAAATTCTAAAAGATGCCTAGTAAAACTAAAGATGGTTGTTTAGTACAGATGAATAACAAAGTTGATAAAGTTGTGTCAATTTGGGTCTAAATTGGGACAGCAGCTCACTGATTTTATACCTAAGAAATTTTAAAGTATCTAATATTGTGGATAGGTGGCATTGTATGGAATGACGTATAGTGGCGTAGATATATATAGTAGTAAAGATGGCATTTTATTGCCGGTAAAGAGTACAGCGTACCAACAGGAATATAATTCGCTTATTTTGGATCTGAGATAAATCATTTTTCTTTGATATGACTTCGTTCAAGCTAGAGGTCACGAAAGAGGAATTTTGAGCTCATCTTGCTGTTTAAGCAGACAGAATATTCGCGGTATATTTTTTTAGCTCACTGGCCCAAACTTCAGTTACAAATTTTTGTCCAGTGACTTTATAAATTATCAAAATATATTATTGATTTATTGCAATATATTCTATAATGAATATATTCTTTTTTTCAGTCTACCAAGGCAACATCACTTTCACAAGCATTTCATCGGTATGCCTTGAACTACATAAATGCTCTAAATTACTTGGAATCTTTAAGAAGACATTCGGACTTTTGCGAATTTGAAAAGGTAATTTTTACGAGTACCCCCTCTCCTTAAGAAAACTCTTTGTATTAATTATTAATGGGATGTTTTAGTAACTCATTGGAAACAGAAACATAAAGAGTTGTAAACAGAGGATTTTCACAGCTTTAACGTAATGTTGAACGAACTTGAACACTGATCTTATGCATAAATATAAACGCTATCGTAAGTGAACGCTAATTTGGGGCTTAGAGAAAAGGGTGGAGCAAAATCAAAAGACACTATTTGTATCTAGGCTACTAAAATATCCTGTCTAAAATTTCTCGGGAATAGAAATGATCGTGTTTAGAGTGGCTTAAGAGATCTTGTTGAAATATTGAGGGAGTATTAGACGAGGTAAGGGAGGTAAACTGAAGCAAGAACTTACTTTGTACTTGTAATTGAGATTTCAGGCCATAAGCCTTGCAGTTATCTCTGGTTCAAGGAAATGGCAGACGGTAGCATTTTAATGTGTGCGTTCAAGGGTCAAAGGGGCAATGATTTCAAACCAAAAGAGGTCCTTTCGGCGGCCGTGTTTTCTGAACCCAATAATGGGTGTGGGGTTAGATGTGATGGTGTTCATTCATGATTTAGATTGGCTTCTACGTTTTTTTTTTAGCTTTGATTTGGTTTGCAGCGAAGTATGCTAGAAACAGAGGAGCTATCAGGCCTGCGACACGCAAAACCGAATCAGGAGAGACGGTGGCGGTGAATGATGATCTTAGGGTGAAACTTCTGTCCGAAACGTTGTCTCATTGTTTCGTTTGGGACCTGGTTACGTAGACTCAGTCCGAGTGTGTTCCTTATGCTCCTTTGGTCGATCAAACTCAGAGTCTGAGTTTTGGATACTTTTATTAGCCACGTTTCAGACCCTTAAAGGAGGACGAAGCGAATAAGGGATTTGTAGACTTGAATTTTTGTCTTAATACTAATCTCTCTCCTTTCCCAGAGCAGTCCCCGCAGTTGTGAAAAGACCTAGAGGGCCACTGAAATAAGGGTGTTGACATTGCTATATTCGTTATTAATTTCTATCGGTATTGATCTTCAATCCCACAGGAGCAGCTGTTACAGATATCCTCAGGAGTATGCCTTGCGTTTCCATGGAACAATTGTTTAGTAGTGCGTCATCGTCTGCTTAGTGCAAATCGGTGACGTTGAATTCCTGGCTCACGTTAATTACAACACAGCCTTGCATAGCTTTCCTCAAAATCCAGTCCATTATAAAGCTGAAAAACTCTGGGGAGAAAATACAGCCTTGTCTCATACCGAATTCAATACCAGAGCTCCCCGTTGACTTGGAAGCAGGCTCGTGTATGTTTGTAGGATTTCTGAACTAGGCAAATGATCTTGGGCAGTACAAAGTCAAACGCAGTGACAAAATCTATGAAGGCTGCTGTTATTGTTTGCTGATGTTTTGCCCTTTGTTCGAGCATCTGTCGTAGCATGAAGAGCTAGTCAATGCACCCCATGCCTGCTCTGAATCCAGCCTAATCCAGAAATTCAGAAGAACAATGCCAAAAGATCTTTACAACTTGGCTAATAAGGGATATACCACGGTAGTTTTTGTATTCAGTTCTTTGAGCCTTTTGAACATAGGGATGAGAACTGAGTTTCGCCATTCTTAGGGAATGATTTTTGCATCAAAATCGCATTGAAAATATACTGAAGTCTTAAGCTAGACCTATTTTCCCTAGCAGGGTGATTTGGAGAGTTGCTGCTTTTTAAGGAAATAATGTTGATACTGGCGGGTTTAACTATGAGTTGAAGTTAAGGTTTAAGTATGAGCATGAGTTTTTGAATTGAAGTTTTCAAGTATTTTGCAGTAGGCTGCATCAAGACGTGGCTAATTGCAGAAAGAGACAAGCCCAGACAGATAGTCCAAGTAATTGAGAGGCAAATGTTGAAGGATTAAGTAATTTTTTAAGATGAAACACATTCATCTTTGTGTAATATTAATTTGAAAAACAAACTTTCTAAAAAAGAAGTTTTTCAAAGAAAACTAAAGGCCATATTAAACTTAAGATCCGCATTAATAAAAAACCTATAATAATTCAAACTCAAAACGACTTTTTGAGGAAGAAGACGAAAGTCATAGTAGTGCAGCCAAAATCTGACATCGATATTCCAATTACTTGGTCTCCGGAAACGAAATCGAAATGGTTGACCACTTCACTTATCGTTGTTCTATTATATCATTGGATGGCAGCATCGACCATGAAATTGTTGCCCACGTGGCCAAGGCCTCTACTATCTTCGGTAAACTGAACCATGTTTGGAAAGAGCAAATTATCAAACGAGCCAACAAAATGAAGATCCTTAGAGGGTCAGTCTGTTCAATCTTGCTATATGGAGCTGAAACTTGGCCTACAAATGTAGCTATTCAGTGCCGTCTCAACACTCTTCAATCTAAGTGACTTTGAAAAATTGAGGGAATCCAATGGAAACGCTTTGTCAGGAACGACCACCTACAAAGTATGACTTCCCAGTCACCTTTGTCACACCTGATTGCCGGGCGGACACGTCGTCGGTTTTTGCATCTTTTGCAATTGCCTACCGACATTCCGGCTAAGATTTCTTATGACTTTGAATCCACCAGTAGTTGCGGAAACCGTCCGAGAGGAAGACCCGAGTTCCGGTGGAGCGATAGTCTCTGGACCAAGCCGGAATTTTTCTGTCTGATGCAGAGGCTCTTGCTGCCGACCGCCCCACGTGGAGAAGGCTGTTTACGCTCTCAACGTCACCCCGACATGAGAATTACGATAAGATAAGAAGTGAGAAGGATAGGTAAAGAGTCAATCCTCGAGGTTATGACTGCAAGGCGCATATACAGGGCCAGAAAGCCCAATGTATGGTTGGAGGGAAGTGAGGGCTTGTTTCGAGTGCTAATTGCCTGAGTACTAGCTCAAGTATACTGAGGACCATCTACTACGGAAACAAGGGCCTTCTGTGACGGAAAAACAAATACACATGTATATATGCACATATAATGCATAAATATATAAACACACATATAATATATGTGTATTTATATATTTATGCATTACTTTATCTTGTCATTTCTAAGAAAATTACTTCATTATTCTGTTTGTTTCGCATTCGTTTTTGCTAATTTGACTATTTGGGTTTATAGTGTTTCATTTTAAATTTCTTTAACTAATTCATAGATATTTTTCATTTTTCGATTACAGTTATTTTTTTTATTTACCTAGTACTTCCTTAATATTGTCAAAGTAAATACTTGCAGCTATGATTAATAGTTGCCGCAGTGAAATGGTTATGATACTCCCCTTTCAATATGTAGGACTGAGATCGAACTGCACTGTGGCACTGTGACGAATCTTCCTTCCAAACTTATATAATAATAAAATACTATTATTCTTGAAGTTAATGAAATTAATTTATTGATTTATTGAATGAAAATAATAAATTTTTTTTCTATTTTCCAAAATATGGGTTGGGCTGACGCACTTTTTAATCCCAACTCTAAGCATTAAATTTTGATTAGAGGTTTTCTGGAACTATTGTAGAATGCAACATCATAATCTTAGCTGTTGTATTTCCCTTTTCTTTTTTTTCTTTTTTTTTCTTTTTTTTTTTTTTTTTTTTTGTAAAATATATTCTGATTTTTTTTTCTTTTTTACAGCAAATAGTCCAAACCTTGTATTCGTAACTTTTTTTTTACTATGACCTTATTTTAACATAATTATTTTATAACATAATAATAACACTATTGTACTTTAATATTGGTTTATTATAATATATTTTATTATATGTTATAACATTTTATTATAACATATTTATTCCAGCTCTCCAGGGCTAAACCTTTGTTAACGGATCTTAAGATTCAAAAATAGTATATTAAAGAAACAAAATGAGACAAAAAGAATACAAAAGGAAAACAAAGACCACATCTAAGGTGTTTCAGGAGTTCGGTCAATGGTGCTATTTGATCCAATTCTTGAAACCAATTTTGAAAGTAATCTTAATTACAGGGGTGTTCCAGAGACCCTCGGTGCAAGAAGCTGCAGCTAACCGATTTATAATTCCGATTTATAATAACCGATAATAACCGATATATAACCGATTTTGAAAGTAATCTTAATTACAGTGGTGTTCCAGAGACCCTCGGTGCAAGAAGCTGCAGCTAACCGATTTATAATTCCGATTTATATAACCGATAATAACCGATTTATAACCGATATATAACTGATTTTGAAAGTGATCTTAATTACAGTGGTGTTCCAGAGACCCTCGGTGCAAGAAGCTGCAGCTAACGGATTTAAAATTCCAATTTATAATAACCGATAATAACAGATTTATAACCGATATATAACCGATTTTGAAAGTAATCTTAATTACAGTGGTGTTCCAGAGACCCTCGGTGCAAGAAGCTGCAGCTAACCGATTTATAATTCCGATTTATATAACCGATAATAACAGATTTATAACCGATACGTAACTGATTTTGAAAGTGATCTTAATTACAGTGGTGTTCCAGAGACCCTCGGTGCAAGAAGCTGCAGCTAACCGATTTACTAGTATCGCCTGTTCAACATATTATGAAAACGCCACTGCTGCTTAAAGAGATTGAACAGCGAACAGAGGATATTTTTGAAAAGGACATAATTAGTAAAATTCTTGAGGCAGAAGAATCCTCCCTGCGTAAGTTACCTAAGTTATCATCCATAGTTGCAAACAAGTTGACAAAATTGTTTCCTTCATGTAAGATCTCTTGGGGTGTTAACTATATAATAAGTTTGGAATTAAATATATTTAGATAATAAAATCAACCCCCTTGTGGGCGGGGCCGGCAAAGGACTCACATGTGATAATTTCTATTTGTTTTGAGCGTTGCTTTATTCCTTATTTCCATTGTGTTGTGTGGCAAACATACATTTTTGCTGTCTTTTCATATGGCGGTCTTTTCAAAGATATTTGATTATTAAAGCAAGTCCGATTTCTAACAACGATATCTACTAAGCTTAATTTTTTTTCTTGTTTTTAAGGTTTTTGAATTTTTGTAATCACTTGTAAAGATATAGCCTATACAAATATTTTTGTGACCATCAGTTTTTTGCTCTTTACGCAATTTAATGTTTTTTCATACTGTCTCTTTTCAAAAATATTTGATTACTAAAGCAAGTCCAATTTCTAACAGCGATTTCTACTAAACTTCAAACTTTTGGGTTTTTATAAAGGTTTTTGCACTGTTGTAATCCCTTGTTAAATATATAAAAATATTTTTGCAATTGCCAATTTTTTGCTCAAAGATATTTGATTATTGAAGCTAGTCCGATTTCTAAGAGCGATTAAATAAAAAAACTAGTTTTTTTAACTGAAAGTAAGGAGCGACATTAAAACTTAAAACGAACAGAAATTATTCCATATATGAAAGGGGCTATCCGCTCCTCAACGCCCCAGTCTTTACGCTAAAGTTTGACTCTTTCTCATAACTCTACTTTTTAAAACAATAAAAAACTTTTAGCATAAAGAGCCAGGCGTTGAGGAGGGGACAGTCCTTTTCATATATGGAATAATTTCTGTTCCTTTTAAGTTTTAATGTTGCTCTTTACTTTCAGTTAAAAAAACTTGTTTTTTATTCAATTTTTGAACGTTTTTGAATTAATACAGGTTTTGATTTTGGCTCACCATACATGAATAATTAAAACAAAATTTGTATATAAATTTTACTTTTATTCTGGTTAAATTCACTTTCTCGAAAGTTGTTTAATCTTATTTACGAACGTTTTTATTTGTAATAAATATACGTAACTTGCGAATTAACTTACGCAACGAACTTCTATGTTCATATATTGTTAATATTTATTTTAGGGGGTTCGCTCCCTAGTCAGTACCTCGCTCTTTACGCTAAAGTTCTAATTTTGCTCCAATTCTTTAAAAATGACCCCTTAATTAGAATAAATAACTCTTATGAAAGTACTAAGAAAACTTTGGCTAAAATAGCGAGGTATTGACTAAGAGTCGAACCCAATCATATACGTAACAATTTATGTTCGTTCTAAGTTTTGATGTTGCTCCTTACTTTCAGTTGAAAAACTTGTTTTTTTTTATTTAATTTCTGATCGTTTTTTAAATAATGCTGGAAAATCAAAAATCAAAATCAAAATTTTGATCGGGTGACTCTGGGAAAAAATGAGCGTTTGAGGAGGCCTAGTTACCCTCCATTTTTTTGGTCACCTAAAAACGGCACTAGAACTTTTAATTTCCGTTTCAATGAGTCCTCCCACGATATTCTAGGACCACTGGGTCCATTCGATCACCCCTGGGAAAAAAAAAGAAAAAAAAAACAAAAAACAAATAAACAAGCATCCGTGATATTTCTTCTGGCAAAAAATACAAAATTCCACATTTTTGCAGATAGGAGCTTGAAACCTCTACAGTAGGGTTCTGTGACACGCTGAATCTGATGGTGTGATTTTTATTAAGGTTCTATAGCTTTTAGGGGGTGTTTCTCCATTTCTTCGAAAATCAGGCAAATTTTATCAGGCGCGTAACTTTTGATGGGTAGGACTAAACTTGATGGAACTTATATATTTGAAATCAGCATTAAAATTTGATTCTTTGATGTATCTATTGGTATCGAAATTACGTTTTGTAGAGTTTCGGTTACTATTGAGCCGGGTCGCTCCTTACTTACAGTTCGTTACCACGAACTGTTTTTATGTACTAAGCTTCAAACTTTTGGTTTTCTTTTTAAAAGTTTTTGAATGAAGTTTTTGTTATCCGATCTTTCGACTTACTTTAACAAAATGGCTATCTCAAAAATTCGATCGGATGGATTTGGGGTAAAATGGCAGGAGGGCTAACAACCCTCCGGTTCCTTTTGACTCTTAAAAGGGAACTAGAACTTTCAATTTCCAAGAGAATGAACCCCTGACGAAGTTATACGATCATTCCTTCCATGAAAACCTTATATGGCCCCGGTGCATAATTTACAACACTTGCCACCGGGTTCTGGGGGGGCTGTGCAACCCCCGGAGTTTTTATTATATGATCTTTAGTCCATTTTGGACACAATGAAAATTTCAAAAGTTTGATCAGACGCATTTGGGGAAAAGTCGGTTAGGGGGAGGGGGGGCTAGCTGCCATCAGATTACTTTGGACTCTCAAAAATGGGAACTAGAACTTTAAATGTCTAGTCATTTGAGTCCCCTCCGAATTTTATCTCTTCCATAATAGCCTTATATGCCTCAGGGCATAATTTACAACCCTTTCCCCGGCTCTAAGCGGGGGGGTATCCTAACCTCCAAGTTTTTGTTATCTGATTGTTGGATTATTTCAAAAAAATTGCTGTCCAAAAGTTTTGATTGAATGCGTTTGGAGAAATGAGGGTGCATGCGGGGGGGGGGGTAGATTGCCTCCGTTCACTTTTGACTCTTAAAAGGTAACTAGAAATTTCAATTTCCAGTCAAATTAGCCACCTCTGAAATTTATTCGACCACTCCTTACATAAAAACCCTGTATGCCCCCGGTGTATAACTTACAACACTTGCCTACTGGTTCTATGGGGTTGTGTCAAACCCGTAGTTTTGTTAATTTATCTTTCAACTATTTTGAACAAAATGGCTATCTCAAAATTTTGATTCGATGTGTTTGGGAAAAACAGGGCCTTGGAAGGGGGGAGGGCTAGTCGCCCTTTGATCACTTTTGACTCAAAAAAAGGGCACTAGAAATTCCGATTTAAATCAAATGAGCTCCCTTTGAAGTTTATACTAACATCCCTTCCATAAAAACCTTAAATGCGCTGGGGTAATAACTTACAACAGTTGCCCCTGGGTTCTGGGGTGAGTTTTGTTATCCCTGGAATTTTTGCTACATGATTTTTGGTCAGTTTTGAATAAAATGACTATATAAAAATTCGATCGGATACATTTGGGGAAAATAGGGATAGTGGGGGGAAATGGGCTAGTTGTCACCGGATTACTTTTGACTTAAAAAGGGAACTAGAACTTTGAATTTCTAATCATTTGAGTGCCCTCCTAAGTTTATGCGATCACCTCTCCCATAAAGCATTATATACCTCCCGGGGGCAGAAGTTACAACCCCCATAAAGCATTATATACCTCCCGGGGGCAGAAGTTACAACTCTTTGTTCCTCCGAGCTCTGGGGGGTGTGTCGACCCCTAAGTTTTTGTTATTTGATCGTTTGACTATTTAAAAGAAAATGGCTATCTCAAATCCATCGGATACACTTAAGGAAAAGAGTACATAGGGGGGTAGATGCCCTACGATCACCTTTTACTCTTAAAAAAGTAACTGGAACTTTCAATTTCCAATCAAATGAGCTACCGCTAAAGTTTATACAACCATACCTCACATGAATACCTTATATTCCACAGGGATCCAGTCTAAAATACTTGCCACTGGGCTCTGGGGCGTTGTTTCGACCCAGGAATATTTATTATCTGATGTATGAACTATTTTCAATAAATTGGCTATCTAAACATTTTTATTGGATGGATTCATTGAACTAGAACTCTTAAAAAGGGAACTAGAACTTTCAATTTCTAATCATTTAAGTCCTCTCCGAAAATTATGCGACCACATTTTCCGTAAAAACCTTATATACTTATGTAACTTATGCCCCGGGGCATAAGTTACAACTCTTCCCCCAGGTTTTTTTTTGGGGGGGGGGGCTATGTTGGCCCCGAAGTTTTTCCATCTGATCGTCGTATGGCTATGTTAAAATTTTGATCAGATGCATTTGGGGAAAAGAGGGGGGGGGGGGTATATGCCCGTCGATCACTTTTGATGACTCTTAAAAAGGTAAACAGAAATTTCAATTTCCAATCAAATGAGCCGACTCTGATTTTTATACGACAACCCCTTGTACAAAACGTAATCTGTCCCCTGGGTATAATTTACAATACTTCCCCCGGGCTCTAGAGGGTTGTCTTGACCCCTGAGTTTTGTTATTTGATCTTTAAACTATTTTGAACAAAATGGCTATCTCAAAATTTTTATCACATGCATTTGAAGGAAAAGGAGCGTTAGGGGAGGGGGGCTAGTTGCCCTCCAATCACTTTTGGCTCTTAAAAAGGGCACTATTAATTCCGATTTACAATCAAATGAGCCCCTTCTGAAGTTTATACTACCATTCCTTCCATAAAAACCGTATATGCCCCCAGGGCATAATTTACAACACTTGCCCCCAGGTTCTGGTTGTCCCTGGAGTCTTTGTTATATGATCTTTGGTCTATTTTGACCAAAATGACTAAATAAAAAAATTCGATCGGATGCATTTTGGGAAAAGAGGGTTGGCGGGGGGGGGGGCTATTTGACATCAGATCACTTTTATATCTTAAAAAGGTAGTTAGAACTCACAATTCTTATCATTTGAGTCCCCTCTAAGGTTTTTACGACCACTCCTTCCATAAAAACTTTATATGCCCCCAGAGAATAAGTTGCAATCCTTCCCCCAGGCTCGGGGGGGGGGGTATGTTGACCCCGATGTTTTGTGATCTGATCGTTGGACTATTTCAAACCAACTGGCAATCACAAAATTTTGATCGGATGCATCTAGGGAAAAAGGATGTGTGTTTGGGGCGGGGGATACGATGCCCTCCGATTCCTTTAGACTCAAAAAAGGTAACTAGAAGTTTCAATTTCCAATCAAATTAGCCATCTTTGAGATTTAGACGACCTCCACTTGCATAAAAACCTTATATGTTCCTGGGCCATAACTTAAAACACTTGCCCCTGGGCTCTGGGGGGTTGTGTCGACCCCGGAGTTTTTATTATATAATTTATGAACTATTTATAACAAAGTGGTTATCTCAAAATTTTTATCGGATGAGTTTGGGGAAAAGGGCTGGGGATGGGGCTAGTTGCCCTCCGTTCTCTTTTGACTCTTAAAAAGTGAACTAGAACTTTCAATTTCCAAGCAAATGAGCCCTCTCTGAAGTTCATACGAGCATCCCTTCTATAAGAACCATATATGCTCCCAGGGCATAACTTACAACGCATGTCCCCGGGACCTGGGGGTTGTGTCGACCCCGGAGTTTTTATTTTATGATCTATGAACTGTTTTTAACAAAATGGGTATCTCAAATTGTTATCAGATGTCTGTGGGGGGGAACGGGCATGGGGAGTGGGGGAGGCTAGTTGTCCTCCGTTCACTTTTTACTCTTAAAAAAGGCACTAAAACAGAGGGGGATTTAGAAGTCCATTTTAAAGTTTATACGACGACCCCTTCCATTTGAAGTGCCTCTGGGAAAAAAAGTGATAATAAATAAACAATAAAAAAAATGGAGCCGTATGGCCTTTACTATAGGCAACACTATAGCGTTGCCTCTGATAAGACTTCAATCTCTAGTCGGCTTCTCGATCACTCCAGAAATGTCCGCTTCCGTGGAAATTATTCCCCAGAAATTAAAACACGCGGGAAAAAACCCCTGGATAATTCCCTGGAACATCGTCAAATCCCCCAGGGTTACATTTGCCTGGAATGTATTTACCATCAAGAAATTTTCCTCCCCAAGGAAGATTCTCTCTATAGAAATCTACCCCAAGCACACCCCCTCCCCCCCAAAAAAAACGTATGTATATTTCCCAATAACTAATACTATACGTAAACAATAGGTAAGATAAGATTTATTCTTCATTAGATACACATACAATATTACATGTTATTATTCCCCCAAAGGCTCATTGGCCTGTACAAAGGGGAAAACATATGAATTGCTTGCTCAGAGATGAAAAACAAAAGAAAATTTAAAATGATCCCTTAATCACATACAAAGGAGAAGAAAAGAAAATATAGATAAAACGAAAAGTATAGAAAAAATAGAATAAATAAACTAAAATAATTAATTAGATTACATAGACTCAAAAAAAATAAATAAAAATAAAAACATAAATAAAAATAACTTCTACAAAGCCAAATAATTTTTAACAATTTTTTTAAACGAACCGAATATCTGGCTCCCTTGAGCAGATTCAGGCAACGTATTCCAAACAATATGGCACACCAGTAGAGGATTAAAATCTGACCTTATGCAAGGAGTAAATGGAACTTGGAACATGATTTGTCATATTACGAAGATTATAATTATTTTGATCAGAGGTAAAAGATAGCGGAACACTAAGGGGCCGGGGGAGGTCACCATGAAGCTGAGCAAAAGTAAAACATGCACATGAAAGAATATATAGTGACTCAAGATCAAGTAATGGTATAACTAATGAACGATTAGTCTCCTGAATAAGGTTTCTAGCTTTATTGTAAACCTTAGAAAGTGGTTTTAACTGTGAAGGAAAAGTTAACATCCACACAATTGGACAGTAAGAAACGAAAGATTGGACCAAGCAGTGAAAAAGGATTTTCAAAATCGATCCTGGAAAAGTATGCCGAAGTTTTCTTAAAATTCAAAGACTCCTGCATATTTCAATTTTAATAAAATAAATGGGGCATTTGAAAAAGAAGTTTTCACCAACAAGAATATTCCAAAAACGAATACATTTGCATTTAGATCAGTGAATTATCCCATTTCCCTTTTGAATTTCTGATAACTAGGAACAAACCTGAGAAAGACATGAAAAAATCAAAAAACTGGAATTAGAAAAATTCAGAGTAAGATAATTAGCATCAAGCCACAAAATCACCCTCTCAAACAAATTTTACAAATTTAATAGAAGCTCGGATTCGTAGTTTCCAAAAGGTCCAAGCGTGCTGTCATCAGTAAAACAAACAAGGACATCTGAAGAAGGCGAACTATAATTGCCACTATGGGCAAGGGAAGGCTTAGGATGACAAAGTCGACAGCAATCAATAAGCTTCTGCTTTTTTACAACATAATATAGATCATTTACATAAATCAAAAATAGCACAGGCCCTAAAACTGATCCCTGGGGGACACCGAAATTCACTTGCGAGGGCGACCGGAAAAGTGGATCAACAGAAATTAACCTATCCTTCAAATAAGACTGGAACCAAAAAAATACACTTTCCCTTATGCCAAAATGAGACATCTTTGATAGAAGAATTTCATGGGTTAAGGAATCGAAAGCCTTACGAATATCCAGGAACGCAGCAGCCGGAATCAATCCCGAATCTAACGCAGAATGAACAAAATTCAAAATGGTCATACAGGCATGTTCAGTGGAGTGCTTCATTCGGAAACCAAATTGAAAATCATGAAGAAATTTTTTAGATTTTAAGAAAGTAAGGAGACGAGAATGCATAGCCTTTTCAAATATTTTACTGAATACTGATAAAATTGAAATTGGTCGATAATTTGCCGGATCATTTCTTGGTCCACCTTTATACAAAACAATAATCCGAGCACACTTGAGAGCATCGGGAAAAACACCACCTTCAAATGAAAGATTATCAAGTTTTGTTCGAGGCAATACTCTTGAATGAAGAATATATTTAACTACCTTAGTAGGGATACAATCTTGCCCGGATGAGGACGAGTTTTTAAGCCATTAACAATTTTAGTAATTTCACTTACTGTTACTGGCTCTAGAAACATAGACTTAACACAATGTGGCCCGAGGTAAGATCTAAAGTCAGGCTTAGGCCGAGACAAAGCAACTGTAGAAGTAATATTCCTACCAATATTAGCAAAGAATAAGGTTAATGCCTCTTGGACATTAAGCTCACCCTCCACAGCTCCATCACCAATGACCAGACTCATAGGTAAAGAGCTAGATTGAGAACTGGGTTAATGTACAGAATTTAATCCCTTCCACGTTTTACGAATATCATTGCCACAAGCAGCAAAATTATTTAGATAATACAGAGACTTGGCTTTCCTACACAAGGAATTATATACATTCGGTTATATCTTGAATTGACACAGACGAGTAACCTTTGCTGAAAGTTTAGCGCATTTATAAGCTCTCCAGAGATTATTCTTTCTTCTCCAGCTTTTCAGAAGTCCGGATGTCATCCATGGGCTTAGAGGAACAATCCTTTTAGACCAATGATTAGAAGGTGATACTTTACAAATGCTAAGAATAGCCTCTTTTATGGTTCCATAAACGGACTCAAATAAACCAGAAAAATCCTTATCATTATCAAGCAAGCTCCACGAATTTTCCGCTAATTTGGACCCGAGAAGAGATAACTCTTTCTCCCCAAACCTATCAGAATAGGAATCAAACACCTGAGTCCGGTTACTCTTCCCCTGTTTAAAGCTAAACCGAGATTATATTGGAAAATGATCAGTAATATCACTAACTAAAGTTGAGTTTTCCTTCCAACTAACCTTAGAGAAAATATTTTTCAATCAAAGTAGCCGTAGTAATAGTTACTTGTGTGAGGATGGATGTAGATGGTAGAGTTCCTGCGGCAAGCATGGTTGAAAGAAAATCAACTGAAGCCGAAGAGTTTGAATCCATCAAATTTATATTAAAGTCACCCATTATGATTAACTGACACGGACGTTTCAGTATTATGTCAAATATTTCCTCAAGATTCCGAAGAAACAACGGAATAGCACCACTAGGACAACGATAAATATTACCTATGATTAGATCAATACCATTAGATCTAATTTCTATAAATTGTGACTCGAAAATACCTTCAAAATTCCTTGATAAGTCATCACGCAAGCAATAATGCAAATTGCAAGATATCATGGCTAGACCTCCTTTAGCCATCTTGCAAGGGTTTATATGTTCCATTTTGTAACCATGAATATCCAATAGCATTTCATTGCCAGAATCAAGAAACGTCTCACACAAACCAACAAAATCAGGCTGTCCATCCGAAACAATTTGTCTTAAATTATCTATTGACGAGGAGAGACCCTGAATATTAAGCTGAAGTGCTGTCAGAGAATAATTTCCTTTGGTAACCTCCTCCTCCCCCAAATTCGAAACATATTTACTATTAAAAATAGGGTTTATATTAATCGGAATTTGATTAGCCTGACCCATATAATTATTTACTATACTAATTACATCAAAAGGATTATTTTTAAGCTCGAAGAGGCGACTCTCATGGCTTAAAATATTCACAAAAGCAGGTTTCGTTTGGAGTCCAATCAAGTCACCAGAGGAACCAAAAAGAAATCATTACTTAAATTAATTACAAAAGAAAAATCTGTCTAAGGATTACAAACACATAAATAACTAATAGCACAGCAGGTATTATTGGAAGGAACCATTAGCACGGAAGGAGAAACAAAATGAAAAAAAAATAAAAAAATAAAAATAAAGTAAAAAATGAAAATCAATGACCTGAGGATGGTATTTAAAAGTTAAAAAAATACTAACATCGAAAAACGACACAACCGAAGTAATAAAAAGAGAAAAAATACCGAAAAGCACACTCAAAAATAAATAGAAACAAACAATATTTTCGGGAAAAAAAATACAAAAAAGATTAAAAAAAAAAACAGAGAAGAAAAATTTAACCGAAACCTCGTGACTCTCTTATTATAGAAAAAAAAAACAAGAAAAGGGAAAATAAAGAAACAATCCATGATAAAGTAAAAAAAAAAAAAAAAAAAAAGAACAGACACAAAGAGAAAAAAAAACAACTAGATACAGTAAGTGAGAGCCCTTATTTATCTTTTTTATTGGAGTCCCATCACTAGGCTTTTCCCATATTTTTCCCCAATAAGACCAAGCATTCTGCTGACCAAATTTTTCTTTTACTGCATTCAGAATATCTCTTCTCTGCTTCATCAGAAACTCAACAGCAAAAATACCACTAGAGGCCAAATTGGAGTTGGGCTTGTACACTTTACAAGCAACGCTTTTGCTAGAAAACTTCACTATTATCGGAGCAACCCTTGGAGCATATGGAACTGCCTGAGTTGAATCAGTTATAGCAGCATTATTCAGTCTAAGTCTATACATGTTCACAACCTCATTTGTACTAATTTCAGGCAAAGACATCTTCTGATTAATTGTTAGCAGCACAGCAGAACTAGTGTCAACACCAGTTTTCTGCCTAACACCGTGAAAAACCAGGCTGTCTAGTAGTGATTCTTGCTCATAACTATCCAACTTATTCTCAATCCTGTTCAGTCTGTCCTCTAAATTTTCAAGTTCATTACTCAGTCCCTTTAGCGACTTTTCGATTTCCTGGAACTTGGGGTTAAATTCAATCGTGAGAGCATCATAAATTTGACTAGCAATAAGCTCAGTCGATTCCTTAGGAGAGTCTGAGCTAGCCAGCTTTTCCGAAACTTTATGAGTTATACTGTCCATCAGGTCATTTTTGATTTTAACGAGTTCAGCTGGGGTAGCTAAAAGTTGCTGTTGTATCGGGCTAATACTGCTAGATAATGCTAATGCTGGGCCATTTGCTTTGCTTTTATCATTACCTCTCAGCGCAAGGTAAGTTTTTGACAGTCTCATGTAAATATCAGGCGTAGTAGCAAGCTCTTCAAAAGCTTTTTTTGAAGCAGGAGCAGACAAATTAACAGTGGTAGGATAATAAACTTGGAGATTTGCATCCACGAGGCGAAATTCATCATGCGATCAATAGCAAAATGCCTTACAAACTGGCTTGCCTCGTGTGTCTTTACCAGCTTTGATTATTCTTACTGATCAGAGGGGATAATCCTTGAACTTCGCAAGAGCAAGATCAAAATATTTAAAAGTCATGATTTTCAGTAGCAAGATAAAAAAAAGTAAAAGACTTATCTTTACGTGAGGCCAAACAAAATACTCTAAATAAATATTCAAAAATTCCAGCGCAAGCCAGCTAATGTAAGTAGAGATGCATTATTGAGTCGTGACAGTACAAAATTCGGTTATCAAAAGAACGTATCTCCTATCAGTACACCAAATAAGGGCATAGCCTCCCTAGGGAGAAAGATTACGTAATCGCTCAATGACCTTAAGAAACAAACATAGCTTAACCTGAGAAATTGATTTACATAATCGCTCAGGGAATTATTGATTTATGACACTGTGGGGTGATTTACATAATCGCTAGGGGAAATTATTGATTCACGATGGGGGAATTATGAAACAAACATGACTTCATTATTGTTTGGCTAACCTAACCTGTGAACTTGATCTACATAATCGGCGGGGAAATTGATGATTCACGAAGAGGGAATTAAGAAACATTAAGGCTTCTTTAATCTGTGATTTACATAATCGCTAGGGAAATTATTGATTCACGATGGGGGAATTATGAAACAAACATGACTTCATTATTGTTTGGCTAACCTAACCTGTGAACTTGATTTACATAATCGGCGGGGAAATTGTTGATTCACGAAGAGGGAATTAAGAAACATTAAGGCTTCTTTAATCTTAGGTCTGAGGGATAAACGTTCTTTAGGTCAGAGAGAAAAATTAATATTCTATTTTTAAATAGGGCTTCATTGATCTTTAGTGTCAGGAATCATAATTGACATCACTTGTTATCTTGGAATTATGCGGGAGTCTAAAGAGATATAAATTCTATTTTTAAATACGGCTTTACTGAGCTTTAAGTCGGAGAGATAAATTGATATTCTAACGAAACCCTAATAGTTTAGCTAGGAAAATTTATGAGATGAAGAGATTAACGTAGGAAAGGGTTTCCTAGAAATTTGAAATGTGAAAGCACTGAGATGCCAAACAAAAGGAACACGATGAAATTACTTTTAGGGATTATTTGGGCGAAACGGTTTTAGATATTTTATGGGATTATTTCGGCGAAACAGTTAGAGACGTTGATTTAAAAGATGATTTTTGAGGGTGAAACTCTGTGGTCGTTATAATACACAAGTTCCATTTGAACAGTGTTGTGAGGTCCTCTACCCCAACCCCAAAGGGTTCCAATCCCCCACCCCAACCCCGAAGGAAGTCCCCGGTACTCAAAGGTTCCCAGGGCTCCCACCCGGCCCCCAGACCCTCAAAGGCCCACCCCAGGCCCCCCAAAGGCACATCGAGCTCCCAAAAGACCACCGGGGTCCCAAAGGCCTTCACCCGGTCACCAAATGTCCCCCAGGCTCTCAACCAGCCTCCAGGACCCCCAAAGGCCCTCCACCGGCCCCCAAAGGTCCCCCAGGCTCCCAAAGGGTCCCCCACCCTCCCCTCCCTCTCCCTCTCCTCCCCACTCCTCACCGTCACCTCCCCCTCCCCCTCCCCTTCTCCCCTCCCCTCCCCCTCCCCTCCTCCCCTCCCCTCCCCTCCCCTACCCATTTTTTTAATATTTTTTGTGCATTGAGACACAGAAGGGACACCCTCCCCCAAGGGTCCCCCAAACACCCTCCCCGGGCCCCCCAAAGAGTCCCCTCTCCATTTTTTTAATAATTTTTTTTGGCGTTATTATATATTTTATGAACAAGTTCCATTCATAATGTCATTACTAAACCCATTTTCAAACCTCAAAGAGTCCCCACCCCAATTTGTAAATACTTTCTTGAATTTTTGAACATGGTATTTTTTAACTTTTTACGTTCCGACCTTTCTCAAAGAGTCAAATTTAAAGTTCTATTCCACATATTTTCCAGGAACAAGAAAAGTCCCAAGACATAAGAAATTTAAAGTTCACTTCTAAATTTTTCCGTAGAAGATAGGAAAAGTTATACTATGATTGTGATTATTTTCTATGAAGATAAAAAATTTCACTTTAATTCTAAATTTTCTTAAATTCAGTTCTGACCATTCTCAAAGAGATAAAAAAATTTAAAGTTCTGTTCCAAATATTTCCCCGGAAGAAGAAAAGTTCAACTTTGATTCTGAATTTTCTCAATGAAAATTAAATAAGTTATTGATCATTTCTATTTTCCCAAAATAATATAAAATTTTCAACTTCAATTCAGATTTTTCTCACAAAGATTAAAAAATTTAAAATACTGTTCTAAATTTTTCATAGAAGATAGAAAAGTTCTTGTTCTCTTCTGAATTTTATCAAAGAACATAATTCATTTCTAATTTCTCCAGAGAAAATAAAAAGCTTCCACTTCAGTTTTAAGTTCACCAAGACATAAAAAATTTAAAGTTCTGTTCTAAATTTTTCTGTAGAAGATAGGAAAAGTTATACCATACTTGTGAATATTTTCCTGGAAGATAAAAAGTTCTAGTTCAATTTAAAATTTTCTCAACGAAGTGAAGAAAACTTCAAGTTATCTTCTGAATTTTACCAAAGAACACAATTCAATTCTAATTTCTCCACAGAAAACAAAAATCTTCCACTTCAGTTCTTTATTTCAGAAGGACATAAAGATATTTAAAGTTCAATTCTAAATTTTTCGGTGGGAGATAGAAAAATTAATACCATACTTGTGAGACTAAAAATGAAGATATTTATGCAGAATTTCAACTAGCTATGGATAAGTTTGCTAAAGACAAGCGATTTTCGTGCGAAAACACACAAAATCAGAAAAAATGTTCAATGTTCCTTTAGTACCTATGCAATTAGGCTTAAATGAAGATATTTATGCAGAGTTTCAACTATCTATGGCTAAGTTTGCTAAAGACAAGCTATTTTCTTGCGAAAACACACAAAATCAGAAGTAAAATGTTCAATGTTACTTTAGTACCGACGCAATTAGGCTTAAATGAATATATTTATGCAGAGTTTCAACTAACTATGGCTAAGTTTGCTAAGGACAAGCTATTTTCTTGCGAAAACACACAAAATCAGAAAAAATGCTCAGTGTTCCTTTAGTACCTACGCAATTAGACTAAAAATGAAGATATTTATGCAGAGTTTCAACTAGCTATGGCTATGTTTGCTAAAGACAAGCTATTTTCTCGCGAAAACATTCAAAATCAGAAAAAAATGTTCAATGTTCCTTTAGTACCTACGCAATTAGACTAAAAATGAAGAAATTTATGCAGAGTTTCAACTAGCTATGGCTAAGTTTGTTAAAGACAAGCTATTTTCTTGCAAAAACACACAAAATCAGAAAAAAATGTTCAATGTTCCGTTAGTAACTAAAACATTGGACTAAAATTGAATATATTTATGAAGAGTTACAACTAGCTATGGTTTTATTTGATAAAGAAAAGCTATTTTATAGCAAAATCACACAAAATCAAAAAAAAAATTTTCACTGTTCCGATAGTACATACGCACTTAGACTAAAAATGAAGATATTTATGCAGAGTTTCAACTAACTATGGCTAAGTTTGCTAAAGAAAAGCTATTGTCTTGTGAAAACACACAAAATCAGAAAAAATGTTCAATGTTCCTTTAGTACCTACACAATTAGGCTAAAAATGAAGATATTTATGCAGAGTTTCAAATAGCTATGGCTATGTTTGCTAAAGACAAGCTATTTTCTTGCAAAAACACTCAAAATCATAAAAAATATTCAATATTCATTTAGTACCTACACAATTAGGCTAAAAATTAAGATATCTATGCACATATTCATCTATCTATGGCTTAGTTTTCTTAGGAAAATCCATTATCGAGCACAATCAAACAAAATCGGAAAAAATGTTCACTGATCACCTAGAACATACAAACTTATACAAAAAAATAAGGTAGTTATGATGAGTGTAAAATCGATATGGATCCGTTTGATCCAGACAAAATCTTTTATCTCGAAAACACACAAAATCAGACAAAAATGGTAAATGTTCCTCTAGTACCTACGCAATTAGGCTGAAATGAAGATATTTATGCAGAGTTTCAACTATCTATGGCTAAGTTTGCTAAAGACAAGCTATTTTCTTGCGAAAACACACAAAATCAGAAAAAATTTTAAATGTTCCTTTAGTACCTATGCAATTAGGATTAAATGAAGATATTTATGCAGAGTTTCAACTATCTATGGCTAAGTTTGCTAAAGACAAGCTATTTTCTTGCGAAAACACAAAATCAGAAGTAAAATGTTCAATGTTCCTTTAGTACATACACAATTAGGCTTAAATGAAGATATTTATGCAGAGTTTCAACTAACTATGGCTAAGTTTGCTAAAGACAAACTATTTTCTTGCGAAAACACACAAAATCAGAAAAAATGTTCAATGTTCCTTTAGTACCTACGCAATTAGACTAAAAATGAAGATATTTATGCAGAGTTTCAACTAGCTATGGCTATGTTTGCTAAAGACAAGCTATTTTCTCGCGAAAACACACAAAATCATAAAAAAATGTTTAATGTTCCTTTAGTACCTACGAAATTAGACTAAAAATGAAGATATGTATGCAGAGTTTCAACCAGCTATGGCTAAGTTTGATAAAGACAAACTATTTTCTTGCGAAAACACACAAAATCAGAAAAAATGTTCAATGTTCCTTTAGTACCTACGCAATTAGACTAAAAATGAAGATATTTATGCAGAGTTTCAACTAGCTATGGCTATGTTTGCTAAAGACAAGCTATTTTCTCGCGAAAACAACCAAAATCAGAAAAAAATGTTCAATGTTCCTTTATTACCTACGCAATTAGACTAAAAATGAAGATATTTATGCAGATTTTCAACTCGCTATGGCTAAGTTTGATAAAGACAAGCTATTTTCTTGCGAAAACACACAAAATCAGAAAAAATGTTCAATGTTCCTTTAGTACCTACACAATTAGGCTAAAAATGAAGATATTTATGTAGAGTTTCAACTAGCTATGGCTATGTTTACTAAAGACAAGCTATTTTCTTGCGAAAACACACAAAATCAGAAAAAATGTTCAATGTTCCTTTAGTACCTACGCAATTAGACTAAAAATGAAGATATTTATGCAGAGTTTCAACTATCTATGGCTAAGTTTGCTAAAGACAAGCTATTTTCTTGTGAAAACACACACAAAATCAGAAAAAATGTTCAATGTTCCCTTAGTACCTACTCAATTAGACTAAAAATGAAGTTATTTATGCAGAGTTTCAACTAGCTATGGCTAAGTTTGCTAAAGACAAGCTATTTTCTCACGAAAACACACAAAATCAGAAAAAATGGTACAATGTTCCTCTCGTACCTACGCAATTAGTCTTAAATGAAGATATTTATGCAGAGTTTCAACTAGCTATGGCTAAGTTTTCTAAAGACAATCTATTTTCTTGAGAAAACACACAAACTCAGAAAAAATTATCAATGTTCCTTTAGTACCTACACAATTAGGCTAAAAATGAAGATATTTATGCACAGTTTCAACTAGCTATGGCTAAGTTTACTAAAGACAAGCTATTTTCTTGTGAAAACACACAAAATCAGAAAAAATGTTCAATTTTCCTTTAGTACCTACGCAATTAGACTAAAATAAAGATATTTATGAAGAGTTTCAACTATCTATGGGTAAGTTTGCTAAAGACAAGATATTTTCTTGCGAACACACACAAAATCAGAAAAAATGTTCAATGTTCCTTTAGTACCTACACAATTAGACTAAAAATGAAGATATTTATGCAGAGTTTCAACTAGCTATGACTAAGTTTGTTAAAGACAAGCTATTTTCGTGCGAAAACACACAAAATCAGAAAAAATTTTCAATATTCCCTTATTACCTACGCAATTAGGCTTAAATAAAGATATTTATGTAGAGTTTCAACTAGCTATGGCTAAGTTTGCTAAAGAGAAGCTATATTCTTGCGAAAACACACAAAATCAGAAAAAATTTTCAATGTTCCCTTAGTATCAACACAATTAGACTAAAAATGAAGATATTTATGCATATTTTAAACTATCTATGGTTAAGTTTACTAAAGACAAGATATTTTCTTGAGAAAACATTCAAAATCAGAAAAAATGTTAATTGTTCCTTTAGTACCTACGCACTTAGACTTAAATGAAGATATTTATGCAAAGTTTAAACTAGCTATGGCTAAGTTTGCTAAAGACAAGCTATTTTCTTGTGAAAACACACAAAATCAGAAAAAATGATCAATGTTCCCTTAGTACCTACGCAATTAGACTAAAAATTAAGATATTTATGCAGAGTTTCAACTAGCCATGGCTAAGTTTGCTAAATACAAGCTATTTTCTTGTGAAAACACACAAAATCATAAAAAATGATCAATGTTCATTTAGTACCTACTCAATTAGACTCAAAATGAAGATATCTATGCAGAGTTTCAACTAGCTATTGCTAAGTTTGCTAAAGACATGCTATTTTCTTGTGAAAACACACAAAATCAGAAAAAATGATCAATGTTCCTTTAGTACCTACGCAATTAGACTAAAAATAAAGATATTTATCCAGAGTTTCAACTAGCTATGGCTAAGTTTGCTAAAGACAAGCTGTTTTTTTGTGAAAACAAACAAAATCAGAAAAAAAATGATCAATGTTCCTTTAGTACTTACGCAATTAGACTCAAAATGAAGATATCTATGCGGAGTTTCAACTAGCTATGGCTAAGTTTGCTAAAGACAAGCTATTTTCTTGCGAAAACACACAAAATCAGAAAAAATGTTCAATGTTCCTTTAGTACCTACACAATTAGACTAAAAATGAAGATATTTATGCAGAGTTTCAACTATCTATGGATAAGCTTGCTAAAGACAAGGTATTTTCTTGCGAAAACACAAAATCAGAAAAAATGTTCAATGGTCCCTTAGTATCTATTTCTTGCGAAAACACACAAACTCAGAAAAAATGTTCAATGTTCCTATAGTACCCACACAATTAGGCTTAAATGTAGGTTTTTATGCAGAGTTTCAACGAGCTATGGCTAAGTTTGCTAAAGACAAGCTATTTTCTTGCAAAAACACACAAAATCAGAAAAAAAAATGTTCAATGCTCCTCTAGTACCTACGCAATTAGGCTGAAATGAAGATATATATGCAGAGTTTCAACTAGCTATGGCTAAGTTTGCTAAAGACAAGCTATTTTCTTGCGAAAACACACAAAATCAGAAAAAATATTGTTAGGTTAGATTAAGTTAGCTTAGGTTAGGTTAGCCTACGTACGCGCGCATATAGGTTAGGTTAGGTTGGATTAAGTTAGGTTAGGTTAAGTTAGGTTAGGTTAGATTAAGTTAGGTTAGGTTAAGTTAGGTTAGGATAGGTTAGATTAAGTTAGGTTAGGCTAAGTTAGGGTTGGCTAGGTTAGCCTACGTACGCGCGCGTACGTAGGCTAACCTAGCCTACCCTAACTTAGCCTAACCTAACAATCTAACCTATCCTAACCTAACTTAACCTAACCTAACTTGTCTAACCTAACCTAACTAACCTAACCTAGCAATCCAACCTAACCTAACCTAACCTATATGCGCGCGTACGTAGGCTAGCCTAACCTAATCTAACTTAATCTAACCTAACGATATTTTTTCTGATTTTGTGTGTTTTCGCAAGAAAATAGCTTGTCTTTAGCAAACTTAGCCATAGCTAGTTGAAACTCTGCATATATATCTTCATTTCAGTCTAATTGCGTAGGTACTAGAGGAACATTGAACATTTTTTTTTCTGATTTTGTGTGTTTTCGCAAGAAAATAGCTTGTCTTTAGCAAACTTAGCCATAGCTAGTTGAAACTCTGCATAAATATCTTCATTTAAGCCTAATTGTGTAAGTACTAAAGGAACATTGAACATTTTTTCTGATTTTGTGTGTTTTCGCAAGAAATAGGTACTAAAGGAACATTGAACATTTTTTCTGATTTTGTGTGTTTTCACAAGAAAATAGCTTGTCTTTAGTAAACTTAGCCATAGCTAGTTGAAACTCTGCATAAATATCTTCATTTTTAGTCTAATTGTGTAGGTACTAAAGGAACATTGAACATTTTTCTGATTTTGTGTGTTTTCACAAGAAAATAGCTTGTCTTTAGCAAACTTAGCCATAGTTAGTTGAAACTCTGCATAGATATCTTCATTTTTAGTCTAATTGCGTAGGTACTAAGGGAACATTGATCATTTTTCTGATTTTGTGTGTTTTCACAAGAAAACAGCTTGTCTTGAGCAAACTTAGCCATAGCTAGTTGAAACTCTGCATAAATATCTTCATTTTTAGTCTAAGTGCGTAGGTACTAAAGGAACAGTGATAATTTTTTCTGATTTTGTTTGTTTTCACAAGAAAATAGCTTGTCTTTAGCAAACTTAGCCATAGCTAGTTGAAACTCTGCATAGATATCTTCATTTTTAGTCTAATTGCCTAGGTACTAAAGGAACATTGATCATTTTTCTGATTTTGTGTGTTTTCACAAGAAAATAGCTTGTCTTTAGCAAACTTAGCCATGGCTAGTTGAAACTCTGCATAAATATCTTCATTTTTAGTCTAATTGCGTAGGTACTAAAGGAACATTGATCTTTTTTCTGATTTTGTGTGTTTTCACAAGAAAATAGTTTGTCTTTAGCAAACTTAGCCATAGCTAGTTGAAACTATGCATAAATATCTTCATTTAAGTCTAATTGCGTAGGTACTAAAGGAACATTGAAAATTTTTTCTGATTTTGTATGTTTTCGCAAGAATATAGCTTGTCTTTAGTAAACTTAGTCATAGTTAGTTGAAACTCTGCATAAATATCTTCATTTTTAGTCTAATTGTGTTGATACTAAAGGAACATTGAACATTTTTTCTGATTTTGTGTGTTTTCACAAGAAAATAGCTTCTCTTTAGCAAACTTAGCCATAGCTAGTTGAAACTCTACATAAATGTCTTTATTTAAGACTAATTGCGTAGGTACTAAAGGAACATTGAACATTTTTTCTGATTTTGTGTGTTTTCGCAAGAAAATAGCTTGTCTTTAACAAACTTAGTCATAGCTAGTTGAAACTCTGCATAAATATCTTCATTTTTAGTCTAATTGTGTAGGTACTAAAGGAACATTGAACATTTTTTCTGATTTTGTGTGTTTTCGCAAGAAAATATCTTGTCTTTAGCAAACTTACCCATAGATAGTTGAAACTCTGCATAAATATCTTTATTTTAGTCTAATTGCGTAGGTACTAAAGGAACATTGATCATTTTTTCTGATTTTGTGTGTTTTCACAAGAAAATAGCTTGTGTTTAGTAAACTTAGCCATAGCTAGTTGAAACTCTGCATAAATATCTTCATTTTTAGCCTAATTTCGTAGTTACTAAAGGAACATTGAACATTTTTTCTGATTTTGTGTGTTTTCGCAAGAAAATAGCTTGTCTTTAGCAAACTTAGTCATAGATAGTTGAAACTCTGCATAAATATCTTCATTTCAGCCTAATTGCGTAGGTACTAGAGGAACATTGAACCTTTTTTCTGATTTTGTGTGTTTTCGTAAGAAAATAGCTTGTCTTTAGCAAACTTAGCCATAGCTAGTTGAAACTCTACATAAATATCTTCATTTTTAGTCTAATTGCGTAGGTACTAAAGGAACATTGAACATTTTTTCTGATTTTGTGTGTTTTCGCAAGAAAATATCTTGTCTTTAGCAAACTTAGCCATAGTTAGTTTAAACTCTGCATAAATATCTTCATTTTTAGTCTAATTGTGTAGGTACTAAAGGAACATTGAACTTTTTTTCTGATTTTGTGTGTTTTCACAAGAAAATAGCTTGTCTTTAGTAAACTTAGCCATAGCTAGTTGAAACTCTACATAAATATCTTCATTTTTAGTCTAATTGTGTAGGTACTAAAGGAACATTGAACATTTTTTCTGATTTTGTGTGTTTTCGCAAGAAAATAGCTTGTCTTTAGCAAACATAGCCATAGCTAGTTGAAACTCTGCATAAATATCTTCATTTTTAGTCTAATTGCGTAGGTACTAAAGGAACATTGAACATTTTTTTCTGATTTTGTGGGTTTTCACAAGAAAATAGCTTGTCTTTAGCAAACATAGCCATAGCTAGTTGAAACTCTGCATAAATATCTTCATTTTTAGTCTAATTGCGTAGGTACTAAAGGAACATTGATCATTTTTCTGATTTTGTGTGTTTTCGCAAGAAAATAGTTTGTCTTTAGCAAACTTAGCCATATCTAGTTGAAACTCTGCATAAATATCTTCATTTTTAGTCTAATTGCGTAGGTACTAAAGGAACATTGAACATTTTTTTCTGATTTTGTGTGTTTTCGCGAGAAAATAGCTTGTCTTTAGCAAACATAGCCATAGCTAGTTGAAACTCTGCATAAATATCTTCATTTTTAGTCTAATTGTGTAGGTACTAAAGGAACATTGAACATTTTTTCTGATTTTGTGTGTTTTCACAAGAAAATAGCTTGTCTTTAGCAAACTTAGCCATAGTTAGTTGAAACTCTGCATAAATATATTAATTTAAGCCTAATTGCGTAGTTACTAAAGGAAAATTGAACATTTTACTTCTGATTTTGTGTGTTTTCGCAAGAAAATAGCTTGTCTTTAGCAAACTTAGCCATAGGTAGTTGAAACTCTGCATAAATATCTTCATTTAAGCCTAATTGCATAGGTACTAAAGGAGCATTGAACATTTTTTCTGATTTTGTGTGTTTTCGCGAGAAAATAGCTTGTCTTTAGCAAACTTAGCCATAGATAGTTGAAACTCTGCATAAATATCTTCATTTCAGCCTAATTGCGTAGGTACTAGAGGAACATTGAACATTTTTTTCTGATTTTGTGTGTTTTCGTGAGAAAATAGCTTGTCTTTAGCAAACTTAGTCATAGCTAGTTGAAACTATGCATAAATATCTTCATTTTTAGCCTAATTGAGTAGGTACTAAAGGAACATTGAACATTTTTTCTGATTTTGTGTGTTTTCACAAGAAAATAGCTTGTCTTTATCAAACTTAGCCATAGCTAGTTGAAACTCTGCATAAATATCTTCATTTTTAGTCTAATTGTGTAGGTACTAAAGGAACATTGAACATTTTTTCTGATTTTGTGTGTTTTCGCAAGAAAATAGCTTGTCTTTAGTAAACTTAGCCATAGCTAGTTGAAACTCTGCATAAAAATCTTCATATTTAGTCTAATTGTGTAGGTACTAAAGGAACATTGAACATTTTTTCTTATTTTGTGTGTTTTCTCAAGAAAATAGCTTTTCTTTATAAAACATAGCCATAGCTAGTTGAAACTCTGCATAAATATCTTCATTTTTAGTCTAATTGCGTAGGTACTAAAGGAACATTGAACATTTTTTTTCTGATTTTGTGTGTTTTCGCGAGAAAATAGCTTGTCTTTAGCAAACATAACCATAGCTAGTTGAAACTCTGCATAAATATCTTCATTTTTAGTCTAATTGCGTAGGTACTAAAGGAACATTGAATATTTTTTCTGATTTTGTGTGTTTTCGCAAGAAAATAGTTTGTCTTTAACAAACTTAGCCATAGCTAGTTGAAACTCTGCATAAATATCTTCATTTTTAGTCTAATTGCGTAGGTACTAAAGGAACATTGAACATTTTTTTCTGATTTTGAATGTTTTCGCGAGAAAATAGCTTGTCTTTAGCAAACATAGCCATAGCTAGTTGAAACTGTGCATAAATATCTTCATTTTTAGTCTAATTGCGTAGGTACTAAAGGAACACTGAACATTTTTTCTGATTTTGTGTGTTTTCGCAAGAAAATAGCTTGTCTTTAGCAAACTTAGTCATAGGTAGTTGAAACTCTGCATAAATATCTTCATTTAAGACTAATTGCGTATGTACTAAAGGAACATTGAACATTTTACTTCTGATTTTGTGTGTTTTTGCAAGAAAATAGCTTGTCTTTAGCAAACTTAGCCATAGATAGTTGAAACTCTGCATAAAGATCTTCATTTAAGCCTAATTGCGTAGGTACTAAAGGAGCATTGAACATTGAACCTAACAATATTTTTTCTGATTTTTTGTGTTTTCGCAAGAAAATAGCTTGTTTTTAGAAAACTTATCCATAGCTAGTTGAAACTCTGCATAAATATCTTCATTTTTAGTCTAATTGTGTATGTACTAATTCAACATTGACGATTTTTTCTGATTTTGTGTTTTTTCGCAATAAAATAGCTTGTCTTTAGCAAACTTAGCCATAGCTAGTTGAAACTCTGCATAAATATCTTCATTTTTAGTCTCACATGTATGGTATTAATTTTTCTATCTCCCACCGAAAAATTAGAATTGAACTTTAAATTTCTTTATGTCTTTGTGAAATAAAGAACTGAAGTGGAAGATTTTTGTTTTCTCTGGAGAAATTAAAATTGAAGTGTGTTCTTTGGTAAAGTTCAGAAGAGAACTTGAACTTTTCTTCACTTCGTTGAGAAAATTTTAAATTGAACTAGAACTTTTTATCTTCCAGGAAAATATTCACAAGTATGGTATAACTTTTCCTATCTTCTACAGAAAAATTTAGAACAGAACTTTAAATTTTTTATGTCTTGGTGAACTTAAAACTGAAGTGGAAGATTTTTATTTTCTCTGGAGAAATTAGAAATGAATTATGTTCTTTGATAAAATTCAGAAGAGAACAAGAACTTTTCTATCTTCTATGGAAAATTTGGAACAGTATTTTAAATTTTTTCATCTGTTTGAGAAAAATCTGAATTGAAGTGGGAAATTTTATATTATTTTGGGAAAATAGAAATGATCAATAACTTATTTCATTTTCATTGAGAAAATTCAGAATCGAAGTCGAACTTTTCTTCTTCCGGGGAAATATTTGGAACAGAACTTTAAATTTTTTTATCTCTTTGAGAATTGTCAGAACTGAATTTAAGAAAATTTAGAATTAAAGTGAAATTTTCTATCTTCATAGAAAATAATCACAATCATAGTATAACTTTTCCTATCTTCTACGGAAAAATTTAGAAGTGAACTTTAAATTTCTTATGTCTTGGGACTTTTCTTGTTCCTGGAAAATATGTGGAATAGAACTTTAAATTTGACTCTTTGAGAAAGGTCGGAACGTAAAAAGTTAAAAAATACCATGTTAAAAAATTCAAGAAAGTATTTACAAATTGGGGTGGGGACTCTTTGAGGTTGGAAAATGGGTTTAGGAATGACATTATGAATGGAACTTGTTCAGAAAAGATATAATAAAGCCATAAAAAAGTATAAAAAAAATGGAGAGGGGACTCTTTGGGGGGCCCGGGGAGGGTGTTTGGGGGACCCTTTGGGGAGGGTGTCCTTTCTGTGTCTCAATGCACAAAAAATATTAAAAAAATGGGTAGGGGGAGGGGAGGGGAGGGGAGGAGGGGAGGGGAGGGGAGGGGAGAAGGGGAGGGGGAGGGGGAGGTGACGGTGAGGAGTGGGGAGGAGAGGGAGAGGGAGGGGAGGGTGGGGGACCCTTTGGGAGCCTGGGGGACCTTTGGGGGCCGGTGGAGGGCCTTTGGGGGTCCTGGAGGCCGGTTGAGAGCCTGGGGGACATTTGGTGACCGGGTGAAGGCCTTTGGGACCCCGGTGGTCTTTTGGGAGCTCGATGTGCCTTTGGGGGGCCTGGGGTGGGCCTTTGAGGGTCTGGGGGCCAGGTGGGAGCCCTGGGAACCTTTGAGTACCGGGGACTTCCTTCGGGGTTGGGGTGGGGGATTGGAACCCTTTGGGGTTGGGGTAGAGGACCTCACAACACTGTTCAAATGGAACTTGTGTATTATAACGACCACAGAGTTTCACCCTCAAAAATCATCTTTTAAATCAACGTCTCTAACTGTTTCGCCGAAATAATCCCATAAAATATCTAAAACCGTTTCGCCCAAATAATCCCTAAAAGTAATTTCATCGTGTTCCTTTTGTTTGGCATCTCAGTGCTTTCACATTTCAAATTTCTAGGAAACCCTTTCCTACGTTAATCTCTTCATCTCATAAATTTTCCTAGCTAAACTATTATGGTTTCCTTAGAATATCAATTTATCTCTCCGACTTAAAGCTCCGTGAAGCCGTATTTAAAAATAGAATTTCTATCTCTTTAGACTCCCGCATAATTCCAAGATAACAAGTGATGACATTTATGATTCCTGACGCTAAGGATCAATGAAGCCCTATTTAAAAATAGAATATTAATTTTTCTCTCTGACCTAAAGAACGTTTATCCCTCAGACCTAAGATTAAAGAAGCCTTAATGTTTCTTAATTCCCTCTTCGTGAATCAACAATTTCCCCGCCGATTATGTAAATCAAGTTCACAGGTTAGGTTAGCCAAACAATAATGAAGTCATGTTTGTTTCATAATTCCCCCATCGTTAATCAATAATTTTCCCTAGCGAATATGTAAATCACAGATTAAAGAAGCCTTAATGTTTCTTAATTAAATCTTCGTGAATAATAAATTTCCACGCCGATGATGTAGACCAATTTCTGAGGTTAGGCTAACCAAACAACAATGAAGCCATGTTTGTTTCATAATTCCCCCATCGTGAATCAATAATTCCCCCTAGCGATTATGTAAATCACCCCACAGTGTCATAAATCAATAATTCCCTGAGCGATTATGTAAATCAATTTCTCAGGTTAAGCTAACCAAACAACAATGAAGCCATGTTTGTTTCTTAAGGTCATTGAGCGATTACGTAATCTTTCTCCCTAGGGAGGCTATGCCCTTATTTGGTGCACTGATAGGAGATACATTCTTTTGATAACCGAATTTTGTACTGTCACGACTCAATAATGCAACTCTACTAATGTATAAACCAAAACAGGTATTCACTCGATTATTACGTCACAACACGGGTGAAATGAAAATAGGTCTTGCCTCGGGAGTATTTTCCACGGAGGCCGGGGGGGGGTTAAACGCCAGCCACCATTCACAATTGGGTGTTGGATGTAAAAATTATCCAAAATCTAAATGAATATCCTGAATCTAGGTCACTTTAACCCACAGCAAAATGTTACGAAATAACAGTCACTGAATTAGCTGCGGACTCTAATTGATTCCGGATAGAATCAAACACTTGTTCAAAACTGGGATTTTATCCTTTTGAAAGAACAAGTTGGTCTTCACAGGTCAGAGACTGAATAGCAACTGAATTTCATAACTTACAGGCCTGTCCTTATGGACTGTGGGGTGTTATTTTACACCTAAGGACATAGTTATTTGATCTTTCAACTATACTGAACAAATTGCTGTCTCAAAATTTTGATCAGATCATTTTGGGGAAAAATAATTTTGGGGTAATTTACTAACGCGTTGGTCTATTTTATTGTTTAAAAGGCTCCTAGAACAATAAAACTACTTGGTTTTTGTATCTCTATTCTTTCCAAGCTCTAATCTCTCTATTCTCTACTTTTTTTCTCTTCTTGATATCTCTATTTTTATTATCACTACTTTAACAGCAAAATTCCTGAAAATAGTTCGCCCTTTGAGAAAATCCTTAAGGAGGCCAAATTTCCTTTTTCCTGATAACTTCTCAGTTGATGCCTACGTTTGATCTCTATTGAACTAATGAAGTTTAATCCAATCGTGTGAAGTGTAATGCTTTCGAAGTATAATGTTGTGAAGTTGAAACAGGTTTTGTATTTTCTTAATTAGTGAGCTGACTGCAAATAGAAATATATTCTCAAAGCCGTAATTATCCAGAGTCTTCTCGAATCAATCAATTTATTTTCTAGGCGAACTAGATGACAAGATGAAATGGCTGAAAAACTTTGAGAGGCTTTTGGAAATTCAGAGAGCACTTGTATGGCCAAGCGTCTTAGAACTTGAACAGAAAACTTTTGTACCTGATTTTCTAAGATTGGCTTTAGCGAAACAACCGTGCGAAAGGTTAATTGTCTCTCCGAGGTAAGACGGAAACTCCTTTTCAATCTCAGAAAGTTTGAAAAACCAATAAGAGAGGAAACTTTACAGCGTTGAGGGGAGTTTAATAAAAACTAAAACCTAACTAACTACTTGTGCTATGAGCAAAGGTTACACGTGTGACGATTTAGTTCTTGAGAATCAGTATTACCAGAGTTGCCTGGGTAGTTAAAGTCTTTTAAATGCCACTATTCTGAAAAAAGTCACCCAGGCAACTGCGGCAACCCTGGCTCTCAAGCAGTAAATCTTCACATGTGTGACCTTTACTAGGCACAGTCCAGGATTGCCACCCCTTGTGATTAATCACTACTTTAATGTTGCCTAAACAAAAAATCATGAAGTCAGCACACAAATCACTAGATTATTGAAGGAAATCTCTAAATCAACCAAAAATCACTAAAATCTAGTGATTTTTTCACCGGGCTGCAGCCCTGGCGCAGTATTTCTAGAGGTGCTTGAAATTCCACTTATATACCAGTTCTACGTAAGATCAATGTTTAGTTAAGTTCGGGGAAAAATAACTTTCCAATTCTTTGGAAATATATATTTTGAAAGAAAATTAATTTGAAGAAAATCTATTTTTCTTGACAAAACATGTTACCCTGGAAATCAGTCCGTATCCAGGAGGGAAGGGAGATGGTTTAAACTCCCCCTTCTTCCTCCCCCTCCCCCCGAAATGTTTGTCTGACACGTAAAAACATAACAAAAATCTATATAAATAAATTTTTGATGTGTTTATTTAAAAAAAAATCCCCCCAACCGTAGCAACGATGGTTTTGAAGCCCTAACCCTTCTTAGGCGCAGTCTTCCTAAACCTTTAAATTCCATTCATTAACCTCTTCCATTTAAGATAATCGTTGATTCGTGTCCTGTTGATGTGTCTTGAAAATAAAATTGACCCATTCCTTTTTTCGGGGAAAATTGTGTCTGAGAAGAATGATTTCTTTTGAAAAAATGTCATTTTTTGTAAAACAAAAAGAAAGAAAAGAAGCATTTAAAAATAAATTACCATAGCACCCATGACCCAGCAGCATTAAATCTTTCCTGGGTGCACTCATTTTTTTACAAAGCGAATATTTCGAGAGGACGTTCAATTTCGATTTCCAGTCATATTTCGGTTTTCTCAATAGAGAAGCTGATACTTTAGCAATCCCTGAAATAAACCTTGAACCACTTTCCCAATCATATAATCAAACACGTGAACAACCCCTTAGGTCACAAAGGGTGTCTGCAAGAAATGCATTAATTAAAATCCGAAGTCAGATGACATAGTTCTCCAACTTATTTAATTGCTGGTTCGTTTTGTTTTGAGTGAATGAATTGTTTTTCTTTTCTCTCTCAGTTGTTTGCTAGTATCCGTCGATGGCAGTTCATATTTTTTGCATTTTTTGTAAATCGCGGATATTGGCGAATAACTCGCTTTTATGGTTGTTAGGTATTTGGTTTTAATTCTTTTAATTTTTGGCTTTTATTGAATTTTATTCATCTTTTAAGTTTTTGGTCTTTTCTTTGGTTTTTTGGTTCTTTTCACATTGATTTTCCGCGTTTGTTTTTTGCTGTTTATTTCTTCTGCATTATCCTTGGATACATTATTTCGTTTCGTGCTGAAGAAGAGGGGTGTTTGTCGCTCGTTTTTCTTTCTTTATGTGACTATATGAGTCTTGAACAGTCTTGGAAAGTATAAAAAAAAAATCAAATTGAATATTAGATATATAATGATATTAATTGTTGACAGATACAGCAGTTCAAGATTTTTTTTTTTCACTGTAATTTTTATTTTCATTTTCAATGCTGTAAGAACTGGAAAAGAATTTATTTGTAATATACGAGTAATTCGTTTTCAGCGAAGCACCAATGACGCAGAAGGCTTTAGGTTTATACAGTTAAAGAAGGGGGCAGTATCCAAATTTTGTTTGTAGTGAAACTATATTTATCTTGACCAATCTTGGAAGGAATTAATAAGTTAAACTGGATATTTTATGTATAATGATATTAATTGCTGAAAGCTCATCAGTTCAAAATTTAACTGTAATTTTAATATTTATCTTCAATATTAAGTACAAAAGCAAACATTTGTAATATAATTCGTTTTCAGTAAAGTGCCAATGATACAGTAGGTTCTAGGCTTCTGCAGTGAGGCGATACCCAAACTCTTGTTTGTAGTTATCTTTATTCGATTAAAACTTGATTTGCATATTCAATTTAAGTTTCACTTGTTTTAAGATTTATTTATTCATTTACATTAATATAGATTGTATGTTTGTAAGCATTGATTGTTTATTTAATTTCTGTTCGTTTTAAGTTTCATTTATACTTTAATAGAAAACTATTTTTTTTCGTTTTAAGCTTGATTTTCATATTCAATCTAAGCATTACTCGCTTTATTATCTATTTATTCATTTATATTATTACTTGTTGTATATTTTTTGCTATGATTGTTTATTTAATTTCTGTTCGTTTTGGGTTTCATTTATTCTTTAATAGTAATTTCTGGTCGTTTTGAGTTTGAATTTTAACAGGTAATTTTATCTCCTGAGCTTAAGTTTAAAATTGCCTTTAATTTTCTTTGAAAAACTCATTTTTCGGAAAGTTTTTTAAATTAATTTTTGTTCGTTTTTGATTGCAAAAATTTTCAAGTTTTTATGGCATGGGGGGGGGTTTACTGTCCGATTATTCTTGACTTTAAAAAACGGATCTAGAACTTTCAATTGAAATCGAATGTGGCTTTTTTAAAAGTCTGTACGATTACCTTTTTGATAAAAACCTTATATATGAACAATAGACAGCTTGCATAACTTGTGGACAGCGATTGACAACAATGAATGGATTGAAAAAATAGAAAGTTTAATTAACGCAATCTTGCGTTAATTAAGCAAATTATATTACTTTAGACTATGTTAGGGGGGCGCCCCCCTCGTCCCTCCCCTGGATCCACCACTGCCTTACACTCTCTGTTTTTTCCTTGTTAGGGAGGAGAGCAGAAGCCTAATAGGTGTGTGTTAAAACCAAAACATTCTAACTCTCATTGGGGCTTCAGGTGTAAACAGAATCAGTTCAAAGGAAGGGGTAGGGAAAAAGGGCGTGGGGGGGTTATTTGCCCTTCGATCACTTTTAACTCTTAAGAGCTGGACTAGAACTTCCAATTTCCAATCAAATGAGCCCTCTCTGAAGTTTATACGAGAATCCCTTCCTGCCCCCGGGCCCTGGGGGGTTTTATCGACGCCAGAGTTTTGTTACTTAACCATTCAAATATTTTTAACAAAATGGTATTTTTAACCTTTGCATATAAAGCAGCTCTGAGGGGAAAATAATAAAAAATATTGAAGCTATATAAGATTTATTCATATATTTATGTTTGCACCGGTTATCTTTATGTTTGCAAGATAGTTAATTTTAATTTCTGTTCGTTCGGGGTTTTGTTTATTCTTTAGCAGTAGTTTCTGGTCTTTTTGAGCTTTAATTATAATAGGAATTAATTTCTGCTGGTCCTGAGTTCAATATGGCTCTTTACTCTTCTTAGAAAACTTATTTTTATGTAAGGTTTTTTAAAATTAATAATAATAAAACATTGAAGCCTTATGGCCTTTGCTATAGACAGCTTAATTACATAGCTCTGAAAAATCAAACCTGATTTTTTCACGCAAAAATGAATGGATCGAAATAATACCTTCTAAGAACAGTAGCTAGGTTATTTCATTTTTTGATGCAGAAAGAACAGGGTCATTTTGATTAGACCATTTTTCAGATTTTTTGTGCCACAATAATTTAGCATTTATCGCAAAGTTTGTATTTTAACCTTATTTTTAGTATGGCTGTAATTTTATAATAGATTTACTATGTGTTCTTCCCATACAAAACTTTTCCTTATTAAAGTCTTTGGAGTGGGGGCAGTGTAGTTGACATAAAGAAGAAAACTTTAGCGTAGACAGTAGGATAGGGGGAGAGTGAGGTTGGACCGTTTGAGTTGTGGAAGACGTTAAAATACTTTATATTTTTAGTTATTGCAGGATTGCTTTCATAGATTGTGGAATGGTGAGCTCACTGGCCCGTGATTTGGGTGAGCCTCAACTCATAATATGCAATTTTGATTAATTGTTCAGTGTTATGTGCATATATTATTCTATATATGTTATTTTGAGTTATACTTTAATTGCATTGCGCTCATTTTTAAGCCTTGACATATGAGATGAGATAACTTTTATTTTCAACTAATAATTACATCATACTTAGCTGGCACTTACCACATGTTTTTGAATAACATTATCAACAAACGTAGAAATGGTAAGAACGTATGACGTTTTATTAAGCCACTTTTGTGGCTTGAGCAGCGTCACACAATCTTTTATCATAAACCAAACTCATTCACTCTTCCTTTCTCTTTTCATACCAATCAATACGATTTAACTCTCCCGAATAATAATAATAAAAAAAAAATAAAAAATAATTCCCACCTAACAAAAACTTTTTTAATCTAATTTTAAACTGAAAATGGTTTTCTGACTCCCTAATACTCTCCGTGAAACCATTCCACAAATTAACTACAGAATTTTTAATTACAAAACTAGATTGACTCGTACTCCTTACTTCTGAGACTAAGCTTACACGACCTCTAGTCCTATGCTGATGATAATCTGAATTAAACTTAAAAAAATCTTTAAAATATTCTGGAGATAATCTATTAAGCACTTGGTAAGTAAAAACTCGCGCCTGATGGTCTCTGATCTGATGAACATTTGAAATTTAAAAGTGATAAAACATTCACGCGTATGCTCATACTGAATCAACTCACCCAGTTCTCGAAGTGCCTTATTCAGAAGAATCTACAGTATTTTAGTGTTTGAAGAAAAATTGGATATATAAGTAAAGCAACCATAAATAATAAAAGGATGGAAAACACTATGATATATATTTCTTAAAGGAGTTCAGGGAAACTCGTGTTTGAAACATTGCATCACTCCAAGACCTCGTCCAAGTTTAGAATAAATCATATCTATGTGCATCTTCCGACTCAAATCATTATCAACATAAAATCCTAAATATTTATTTTCAAAAACCTGTGAAACCAACAAATTTTCAAATACTATAGAAGCACTATTTACAATTTTTCCTACCCTAATAAAAATCATATAATTTCTCTTAGAAGTATTAACAGTAAGGTAACTCAAGGAGGTAAACACCAAAAGGTTTTCCAGCGTTCGGTTTGCTTTATCCACTAGTTCTTCCAGTGACCTTGCAAAGTTGTCAAAATAGTATCATCTGCAAATGCTGTAATAGTTGCTTCAGGAATGTAGAACTTCAGAGTATCGACGCATACGATAAAGAGTGATGGACCCAGGACTGAGCCCTGTGGAACTCCACATTTTACAGGATAGACTCCACTAATGATGTCACCTAACATTACTTTAGTTGACCTTCCATACAAATATAGTTTAAACCAATCCAAGCAAACATCTTTTATCCCCAGACTAGACAGGCGACACTGCAACAACTCAAAATCCACAGTGTCGAAGGCTATTTTGAAGTAAACAAAGATCGTTAAAGGAATAAAACCTTTTTCTAGAGCTCCATTGACTACATCCAGAAGATGGTGAACAGCATGGCTAGTAGAATTTTTACTGCGGAATCCAAATTGGCTGTCACACAATTTTCCTAGTTTATCCAAATATTCATAAAGTCTCCTGTGAATTATCTTTTTATAGATTTTAGAAAAAATAGGTAATAACGAAATCGGTCGCCAATTCGATAGTTTTTCTTTGTTGCCCCCTTTATACAATGGTATTACCTTTGCCAGTTTAAGACCACCAGGGAATTCACCGGTCGGGAGTGATAGATTTATTAAATCAATTAGACAAGGTAATATATAAACTAGGATAGCATTTACAGTTCTAAGATTAAGTCCATCTATTCCAGCCGAGTTGGACTTCAGTCCTTTCACTGTGCTCTCGATCTCCTTTGCCGTGCACTTATCGAACGAAAAAATGCGCCCTTCGCCTCGATTATCAATAAAGGACTTCTCCAGATGTCTCCTAGACTTTTTAGCTACTTCTTCCTTAATACTTGCGCCTATGTTCGTGAAATATTTTCCGAATTCATCTGCCATTTCCTGTTTATCAGTGATTTCACTTCCATTCACCAACAGACTCTTTACTCCATCACTATCAATCTTTCCTTTCAAAACTTCGTCTATTAGTCCCCAGGTTCCTTTTGCATCACCACTTGTACCGTCAAACGCAGAAGCATTATGTATTTTTTTCTCGCTATAACGCATATGCTTAACTTTGTTTCTCACTCGCTTAAATTCTTCAAATAAACTCACATTTTCCGGGCTCTGTAAATGTTTTTCAAAAAAGCTGGTTTCGCATTTCCATCATTTCAAGCAATTCTGTGGTCACTCATGGCCTTCTTGGCTCATTTTTCTTTTTCCTCATTTTCCTAAGAGGACAAGACACCTCATATACCTTAGCGTAAACAGTGGTGGGGGGAAGTCTCCCCCCTCACATGCATAATTGAGCAGTCACAGAGAAAGCAATACAAATGAAAAAAATGTCTTTTGAAAATGTCTTTTTTTCAAAAGACGCGAAAATAATCGTCTGAAGGAACCTGAAGTGCTATCTCTGACATTTCCGTTGATTCTTTATTCCCGTTGCTTTCAGATGTAAAATTTAGAATATTATCGAATGGGTCTAGTCGTCCCCTCCCTGAATAATTCACATTTGGAAAACTCATCCCCTGGGAAATTCCCCCTACCCCCTCCAAGAACATTTTCTTTTCCTGCTGATAATTCCCCCGCGTTAAATTCCACCCAGCAGAAATTTTCCAGCCGTGGAATACGCTCCCCCAAACATATTCCCCTCAGATAATTTCGGATATTCATAAAAATGGAAGCTGAAATTTCTACTCAACTTTTTAGGTCAGAAGCAATGCTCTAGCGTTACCTAAGTAAAGAGCCATAAGGGTTCTATGAATTAATATTTATTTATTTTTCGAGGGGCACTTTATGTGGAAGAGGTGGTCGCATAAACTTTTGAACGTGGTTCATTGAATTACAAATTAAAAGTTATAGTGCCCTTACACCAGGGGCGGATCCAGGATTTTTGGGATTCGGAGAATCCTTAAATTACAACCCTTGCCCTGAGGGCTGTGGGGGAGTTGTCATCCTCAAAGACCTAATTTCCAGAACTTAAAACTACGTTTAATAAAATGGCTGTCTTAAAATTTTGATTAGACGTGTTTGGGGAAAAGGTGGGCGTGAGAGGGGGGTTAGTTGCCCTCAAATCATTTTCTAATATTAAAAAGGGCACTAGGCCTTTGAATTTCCGATCAAATGAGCTTTTTTTGAAGTTTCTACGACACCGCCTTCTATAATAACCTTATATGCCCCCAGGGTATAACTTAAAACCCTTGCCTTGAGGGTTGTGGGGGAGTTTCCTCCTCAAAAAGATATTTTGTATCTGAAAATCAACAACGCTGGACCAAATGGCTATCTAACAATTTTGATTGGATGTTTTTGGGTGAAAGACGGGCGTGGGGGGGCTAGTTGCCCTGCGATCCTTTTTGACTATTAAAAAGTGCGCTAGCCCTTCGAATTTCTAATCGAATGAGCCTTTTTTGAAGTTTCTACGACAACGTCTTCTATAAAAATCTTATATGCCCCCAGGGCACAACTTAAAACCCTTGCCCTGAGGGTTGTGGGAGAGTGTCCTCCTCAAAAACATATTTCCTATCTGGAAATCAACTACGCTGAACAAGTTGGCTATCTCAAAATTTTGATTGGATGTGTTTGGGGGAATTATGGGCGTGGGGGGGGCTAGTTGGCCTCCGATCATTTTCGACTATTAAAAAGTGCACTAGAACTCTCAATTTCCAATCGAATGAGCCCCCTTTGAAGTTTCTACGACGACCCCTTCCGTATGAAGTGCCTCTGGGAAAAAAATAATAATAAATAATAAATAATAATAAAACATTGGAGCCGTATGGCCTTTACTATAGGCAACGCTACAGAGTTGCCTCTGATAGAAAGGTAAAATTGTAGATGATAGGTATTTTGTTACTTGGGGAAGTAATCGAAGAAGGAGAATAAACCTTTCATGAATTAAGCGCCTAAAACATGTCCCAGAAAAGTGTTTTGAATCTCATATGTATATTATTCCCTATTTCTACGGCTTAGAAAATTGAATAAACGACTTTAGATTTTGAAAAAAAAAACAATTCTAATGATTTGTGCAGGATTTTAAGCAATATTGAGCCTTTTTTCGGAGTTTTAGACATGGTTTTCAGCAAGTAATTGTAGCGTCGAGAGAAATTTCAGTAGTATTACTGATTTTGAAAAAAATTCGTAATCTGGTATGACAAAAGGATCCAGGCTGTGATTAATGTTCAACCCTCTGCTCTTTGTGCTGGAATTTTATTGCTTTTTAAAAATGCTTCTCGTTGCAATTCAACGGCTCTTGTGCTTGAGCAGTCGTTCTTAAAGAATTGGAAGAAAAAGGCAAACGTTAGCGCAAAGAGTGTGGCAGTGAGGAGGCGACAGTCCCGCTCGTATGTGGAGTTCTGTCGATTTTGATTTTGATGTTACTTTTTACTTTCATTTGAGAAAACTTTTTTTTTTAATATTTAATAAGAAGCTGTTAACTTCCGGTGGACCTGACTTGACAAAATGTGTAGTCCTTTCGAAAATATCGTGACGAAACTAATACAAATTAAAACACGTTTAAAAATGCATTCTGAACTAGAAATGAGTAGGCCTACCATATTAGTAATTCATTATTGCATAGTAATTGATATTACTTGTATGCTAATAAAAATTTTGTAATAGCTATACCAAATATATCTATGCTTTCATGTTTGACAATATTATCCATAAGAGTTCAGCCTAAGTTAAGCCTGCATGTCGGCAGCTTCCTTACAAGCCGAGTGAAGTGAGTTCTTATGTGGAAAACTGGTAATGTCAAATGCATCAAGTTATAAATTCTAATCATCACCGACTACATTTTAGAAGGAAAATCGTTTCAAACTTCTATTTGAGTTTTCTCATTCCAGTAAAACAATAATGGAGATTCATCATCATCTTTCTAAGATCTAGCTGAACTTCCTGGAACTAACGTAATCTATAGTCTGGCACATTTAGGGTAATGACTGTCAGCACCCAGAGGAGGGGGGATTGAACCTCTTCCTCCTCCTCCAAAATGTTTGTCCGACTCGTAAAAAAACGTAAAATCTTTTTGTATACTCTCCCCACCCGAAAAAAAGACTTTTGTAACCCTCCCCCCCTTGAAAAAATTCCTGGATACGATCCTGGCTGTCAGTTTATCATATAAACTCTTTACTATAGGGAGTTTGAGAGCTCGGCGTTGATAAAAAAATATAGTAGGACTACGACAAAACCGCAGCAAGCCTGCTTGGCGAGACTTTATAATTTGTGGAATAGTCTATCAAACAGATTTTTTCTCCTATTCCTATCATCGGTTATATTGGCTTTATTCCAGGCGACAAATCATCTTGGAAGGCAATCTTCAGCTCCTAGATTCAGGGAAGCCTTGTGAAATGCACGTGATTTTGTTTGATGACCTTTTACTGATTACGAGAAAGAAGAAGGGCTTATTGAAAAAGGTGAGAACAAATTCGCGAGGGTTATTTTTTGGTAACATTCAACTGACTAAATCAGGCAATTTGGAAGATCATAAAACTTGATGATTTGCCTTTTTTGAAGAATTTCTATTGATACCGCGATAAAACAGGGGTTAATGAGAAAGTTGAGGGGAAGTCCTCCAGACGTCCTTCTTGATGACCTTCCCTTGATAAAATTAAACATATAAGATTCATTAAATAGAACTTTTGTATAATGACTCATTCCTTTTTATGACCAGAAAGGCAAATGATCATTGAAAAAAATGAGCCCAACTTCGTCAGAAACTCAGCTGGATGTTCTTCCACTGATTGTATCCAGCAAATAAAAGTGATTAAACCTAATTTTTTTTTGACAATTCATTCTGTTCATCTTCTGCTGATCATGAGTGTTGGATAAATAAGTAATACTAGGCTACCTAAGGTTATCATTAAAACTGAGTCTACAGTACCCGGGTCGGTGCTCTTTGGGATCCAAAATCAGGATAGCAGTTTATTCATTTTGGAACCCAAAGGCATCTAAAGTCGAGTGAGCAGCCTGATAATCCCGCTAACCTAGGATTTCAATGCTGACTTTTTTTTTTCTTTTTTTTTTTTGGTTACAAGCAATAGCACCAATTCAAGAGAATAAATGGGAGAAGGGGTGACTTTTTTAAGTGAACACACGAGAAAAACTATCTTGGGGACATTTGTTTTTCCCCTCTCCCCCTCAAATATTCTGAGGAGTGGAACCTCTGGGAAATTTCTTCTGCAACTTTCCCCAGTTGGAGCAATCGTGTTTTTTTTTTTTTTTAGCTGAAATAAATGTTTCATTCTTATGACCTCACATTTTCGGCTCTTAAGGGCGGGGGGGGGATGAATTGGCAAATTATCGAATATTTGTTCTCTGTTTTCTTCCATCTACATTATTGACTAATTTTTACCTAAGAAAATGGTTTTTACAAGTAATGATCCCATTGATGCCCATCGGCTACATTACTTTATTGATTTATCCTGAGCACCAATATTAGCAACCAGAATCCCCGATTTCAGGTTAGGTTATTCCGATTTCAAGCTTCAATTTTCTTGGATACCGAAATTAGCATACTATTGTGCCGAATTTAGATCCACAAAGGCCCGACCCAGCTTACTAAGCACCCCTTTTAGTTATAACAGCTACTTAATTCCAATCTCAAATCGCTAATATCATACAAGCCGATCCCATTGGAGGATCAGGGCACAATATGTAAGGGCACAACCGACCAAATATTAGACTTGGTGTGAAACTTCTTTAAAACTACTACATGTTAACCACCAGTATCCTCTCTGCTGAAGAACACTAGAGCTAGAGATTCACCTCCCTAGTTGTAAACCCACTGTAGTCTTACAGTACAAATCTCCAGAACTAGAAATTGAGTAAAAATACACAGTGTGTACCAAAGCACTTACCCGTCTATTCAGCACAAGATCTAATTTAAAAGTGAATATTAACTGAGCAATCTTGCCCTGTATAAGCTGTTCTTTTTTCCCAGACAATTTGTTATCACAAAGAGGTAGGTTAAAAAGGAGGTACCAAGGCTACGGGTGATAGCTGCGTAAATGAGTAATAATGGTCTGTATCAGTGCTTCCACTATGTCGGATTTTTCCGACATTGTCGGATTTTCGGCCCTCTTGTCGGACAAAAAAACTTCGTGGAGGACTTCGGAATTTTCTCAGATTTTTAGTGAAAAAACGGATATTTTTCGGATTAGTGTATTTTTCTAGATTACTCGAGTCTCCAACTCCAATAAAAAAGGATTTTCGAACTAGTAAAATTAGAAGGCCAATTCTGTTAGGGATTTTCGGAACGTCATTAGCGTTAGTGGCGACAGTTTGACAAGTACAATTTTGGAAAATTTGCACATGCTGTGCTTCAATCTGCTTTGATATTTCAGTTAATTTCGAGATCTGAGGAAAGTTAAGGTGAGACTTTTTTCCAATGCCAGTATAAGATTAGAAAGTCTATTGCCAACATAGTAGCCTACAGGAGAGCTAGGCCACCATGGTTTAGTGACACCATGTGCTTCACAGGTTCAGAATGTTTTAATGTCTCAAAATGGCCTACTGAAAAGAAGAATGCAAGTTGGGTGTGGGTCTAGGTATGTAGATCGGTAAAAGACTGGCAATTATGGCACTCTTCTTGAAGTCAAGTTTAATTCTAACAGAGACATTACCCAGAATTTGTCCAGAACTTATCTGCGAAGCACACTTGAACCATCGTAGCTATCATGAGCAGCACTATGGCCACTCAGGATACAATAAATGGATTCTACACCAAGCAGGATAGCCTACATGTAGTCTACATTTACCCTGCATGTGCTGCATGTGTCTGGATCCTGGGTATGGAAGGAGAAAAAAAGAGTTTCTCTGAGCAGTAGGCTATAGCTAACCAGTCAGGAACTCTACTATTTTGCGATCATCACCCAGCCCGGGCAACTTCCTCTAATGGAGAGAATCTGTCTCTTGTCAGTAATGCTCAAAGTGAAATTATTCCCAAGCACAGCTAACTTCCACTTAGGAGAAACATTGGTAGATCTTCTCCTGAGTGGAAATTAGCTCTCTCGGGACTCTATCTCGTTTTGGGCATTCACTAAGTAGTAGCATATCCACTTATTAGGCAAAGTTGGCTTTATTGCGCGATAGTCTCAAAAGAGTAGAGTTCCTGACTGGCTATAACTAGGGTATCCTACAATGAAGGTTTAAAAGGTCAAGAGGGTTTCAATTTCCTTTAAGGCTACTCTGACTATCGTACAGTTTATTTACGCAGGCTTTTTCAGGTTGGTGTAGCCTATGTCATAGATTAGTTTTGTTTTAATATATCAAAAAGTGTCATAGGCTATATAATTCACATTCGTATTTTCTTTTCTTTTTTTTACTATTTAGATCAAGAAAGCTACAATTATTAAGGAAAACTGTATTGAAAACAGCAAACCTATCATTTACGAGATTAATTCAATATCATCTACACAATTATTCAATGTGCTTCACAGGTTCATCTTTTGCTAATATTTCTGTTAAAATGACATTCTGATTTAAGAAGACCAGCTTTCAACAGTTAAGAGACAGTGAATTTCTTTGTTTTTGAAGTAAAGTATACTTTTTAGATCCTATGCTGTAATACACTTATTACATTTTACTTATCAAGTCTGCTTGCAGGAAGTACCATCATGTCGGACAGCTCGTCATCTTCTGAAACTGACATTGAATATCTTAGTGGGGAAGAAAGGCGGAAAAGAAAGGGAGAAGAAAAAAGATCCTTCCCAAGAAATAAGGCTCAGAGGAAAAAAGCCAAATTCAACTGGCTGAATGTGCCTGAATTTAAAGGGTGGCTTGCAAAGGACAAGTCATCTGATGAAAAGGCTTTATGTTCGCACTGCAGTCAGTGCTTGTGTTGTGGTAAATCCGAACTCCGAAAACATGAGAAGAGTGTGAAACACAGTGAAAGTGTAAGGAAATTAAAGGCTTCAAGAAAGCTCACTACAAGAATTGATCATATCCTTACTACAGACAAAAACGAAGAAGAAAGCCTAAAAGCCAAATTGGCTGCTTTCATTGTCGAAAGCAATCTGCCTTTATCATTTATAGAAACTCTTGTACCTTTTCTGAAAAGTTTGCCACACAAGGCTGTTGTTGAAAAAATTAGGCTGGGCAAGCGAAATGTGACAAATGTGATCAGACAGGCATTAGGACCGCACTACAATGAAGTTCTGTGTGATCAGTTGAGATTGACGCCTTTTTCAATCATTATTGATGAAACAACTGATGTGGCAGTAAAAAAAACACCTTGCAATTGCAGTTTTGTTCTGCAATAAGGATTTCAAAGGAGAAGTCGACCTTCTAGATATGGTTGAGTTTTCCGACGGGAAGGGGGAAACTATTTTCAATCTGCTATGCAAAGTTCTTGAAGATAAAAAAATACCTACGGAGAACTGGGTTGGGTTCTGTGCAGACACTTGCAATACTATGTATGGGTGTGAGAACTCCAATGTCAACGGAATCAAATAAAAATTCCCATCTGTGATGTGTGTCAAGTGCAGCAGCTATTCTATTGATTTGGTGGCTTCTTATGCTTGCAAACAATTTCCAAAGCAACTGGAAGGTCTATATCGGACTGTATACGATCACTTCAACATGAGTGCCAAAAGGCGCTCTGAGTTTGAACTACATCAGCTATTTACTGACACCCCAGTCCTGAATGTGCTTGCCCCAGGTCAGACAGGCTGGCTATCACTTCAGATGTGCGTTCAGCGACTATTGCAGAATTGAGATGCACTTTGTAGCTACTTTCAGTTAGTAGTAGCTGAAGATCCCACTCACACAAACGACAGGGCATGGCAAGCCCTAAAGAATCCACTGTTTCGGATTCAGCTTGAGTTCCAGCTCAATGTACTAGAGCTGTTTACAGATTTTAATCTTCTTTTCCAAAGTGAAAAACCGCTGTTCCACAAAATAAAATTATATGTGGAGATAGTCTTGAGAAAACTGGCCATGAAGTTAATGAAGAATAGGTACGTCAGATCAACTTCGCCTTTGAATCTTAACCCCGATAACACGACTGAATACCTTGCAGTGGAAGATGTGTGCTTGGGAGTTGCAGCTCACGAGTCTCTTCAGACCTTGCAATCAGACCCGAGTGCAAAAGCAGATGAACGTGAAGTGAAAGTCATCTATGAATGTGCTCGGAAGTTGTATGTAGAGGCGGTGAAGCAAATCAAGCAGCGATTTTCATTTGAAGATGAACTGTTTACATTGCGCGAAATACTGTGAAAGCTTTGGATATCGGTGCTGTCACTCTTCTCCAAAAGATCCTTCAGCGGTATAAGGCACCATCGTGGGATGCACGAAAAATTATAGAAGAATGGCGGAGTCTACTGATCTTTGATCTTCCAGATGTGACAGATGTCTGGGATTTCTGGCTCCATGGGGCTTCTTTGAAGATGCCAAGTGGTACGCAGAGATTCCCCAACATAGTAGGGGTTGTGCAGTATCTTTTGACCTTGCCGTTTTTGAACGCAGTTGTAGAGCGGTTCTTTTCTACGTTGAAAGACGTGAAAACAGATCATAGGAATTCGCTCAAAAGTGTGACCCTTACCTCTATCATGCAGGCCAAGTCTGGCATGAAAAGAAAGAAACATGTATCCCGCGACTTAGAGGTCGATGCTCCCCTCTTAAAACGACTCAAGTGTGTTAGAGCAAACGCGACCGCAGACGAGAGCTTTCAGTCTAGTGGAACTGCAGCTTTAGTTTAAGTTAGGTGCAGATGAAAGACGTAAGAGGGTAAGGAGCATAAGTGAATGTTTAAGCTGTAAGTATCTCTCCTAAAAGAAAACAAAAATCGAAAACCCTGTTTTGCATTACTTTTCCACTATTCTGGATGTCTCGTACACGGCGAAAATCGCCGGGCTGATCTTGAGAGCGGAAGAGAGATGCATTTTCTTATGCTTCTACAATCAGGTTTACATCGCCCGTTTGGGCATAATCCTATGGACTTGTGCAATCTACAAGGCAGAAGCTACAGCGTTTTTTTTTTTTTTTTTTTTTCTTTTGAATATGCGAAACTATGGCCAAAGACTGCCATACTTGTTTACATTAATAGTCTGATTTTTGATACCAGTTTTCCAATAAATGAATACTCATGAGTAGCTAAGCATTTTTGAAATCGTCACCGCGTTCGTCACCTTCCTAGAGAGCCTGTACTGGACTGGACCATTAGGCCCATAAGGTATAACACTGTCTAGAACGTGGTCAAGATTGCCGCACAGCAGCCCAAGAAGAAGTAGAAGGTGCTCTCGGCCATTTGATCCGATGGAAAAAAGGCAAAGCAGAAGGTAAAATAGTATGGAAAACAAAATAAACAGGCTTTTTTACGCCCAGAAGAGGGATTTTGGTTCACAATTTCGGTTTTTTGTCTTCTTCTTCTTCTTCTAATTCACAGCAGGCGGGCTATTCAGTTGGTACTATTTAGCCCTTTTCATTTTGCTCCACTCTGTGGGCTACAGAGCTACTGGGTTGCTTGTCTCTTATTTATTAGATATTCTCAGATATCTTTCAGTAGATCTTTTGACTCAAGGAGTTCAATTATAAGAAGATAGATATCGATTTCTGGGCTCTGTGTGCAGGTATAGTTGGCTAGGCTCTTGGCTGATAGTGAGATTTTGTGGTGTTTGAAGCATTTTAACAGTTTACAAAGCAAGGTATGTTGTGCAGACGTCAGCATATTACATTCAAATAGGCAATGGTCAATAGTTTCATTTTTTAGTAATAGTAATTTATTAACACACACAAGGACAATACATTTTACTCACTACCGACCCAAGAACCTGGGGTCAGGTTGTCCTAAGGGTAGGCATATATCAAAATTTCATATTCACAACAGAAATATACAACCTAGGCCTAAAAAAAATAAAATAAAAGAAAAATCATTCCCCTTCGCACGCAGTTCCTACCACCAATCACAAAATCACCATACTTATAGTTCATTTGTTCCAGAACGAATTCTATGATAAATTTTAGAAAGATACTTATTGGGAAAGGGGGAAAGGATAGGATTAATTTTATTAAAATTAATATCTGATAGCCTCCATCGGTAAATATCTCTAATTGGGATTGGTCTCCCACTTGGCTGGTCAATATTTATAGCATTTTTTGCTATTTCATCAACCTGATGATTACTACTTATGCCAGAGTGGCTAGGATGGAAAACAAAATAGTATGGAAAGCAAAATAAACAGGCTTTTTTACGCCCAGAAGAGGGATTTTGGTTCACAATTTCGGTTTTTCGTCGAAATTCCGAATTTGTTGCAACTTCTTTTTCTTCTTCACGCGGTTGACGGCGTTTTGAAAACATAGTGTCTTGGCTAATGGTTCACGGCGTCTGAACCGCAAATAGCTGCGTCGTCAGCGCAAGGAATTTCTAGTGCGGCTGCGTGCTAAAAGAAGGGCCAAAAGGATGAAAGCGGGAGTAGCGGGATCGGATCGGGGAACTCAAAGGCGACTCACTGCATCCTTTTCAGCCTAACACAACAGCAAGCTGAAATTCCCAAAATCATTTGCAGAAGAAGACGTTTGAGAAACCATTTTGAGCGGTTCTGAAAGTCTATAATAGTGTAGAAAATGAGAAGCTTTATTCTTGTAGTCGGACTTTTGTCAGATTTTTCGGGTCGAGTTGGACATTTTTCGGATTTCGGACCACCACGGTGTCGGAAAAATAGTCGGATTTTCTGTGGTCGGGTGTCGGAATTTTCAGGATTTTCAAAAAGACGGAACAGAAATCTAGTAGGAACAAAGTGGAAGCACTGGTCTGTATAATGACAGATTAACATCGGTCCGCAAGCAGAGTATGTAAGAAATGAAATAACATTTAGAAGAACATAAACCTTTAAGAATTGAGTATTTGACTGACAAGGTGTCATTCAACACCCACCAATAAAAAATAAGCGAGTACAGCTTTACAAGAAGATTTGTTGGATGATATTCTATTGACAAATAAGAGAGATAAGGCAAAAGTTCTATTTGATGAGTCATCTGCTTGATTAATTTCTATCGATAACGAGAAAGGAAAAAGAGCTATTGAACAAGGAGAGCATACCACCTCCACATCAATCAGACCGATTTCTACTGATCGCCATAAATATATTGGTCTAATGAAAAAGGCAGGTGCAAGCTCATCAGAGCCTCTGCTTGAAGACGTTCTGCTGACCAATTTTGACAAATTAGAGTGCTCAAATAGGATTCTGTCAGTGTTTCACTCTGTTCGATCATCTTTTATTAATGATAAAAAAAGAGAGAAAGCGGCATAATTAAAGAGATATGTACAAAATCTCCAGAAGATGTATGATGTCGTTGAAATCATTTTTTTTTTATTTACTTTCTGTCATTTCAAATAATTTTTCTATTCTTTCGATTTCCAGGTCACTTTGTGATGCTGAACTTCCAAGAATTTTTGTTACCATTCCACTGTGCACATATCGCTAAAAAGATATCTATAAGAAAACTTCTAGAGAAGGTTACCTATAGATTAACATGAAGAAGAGCCACAGCAATAAATAATTTGGCATTCGTCCAGGGCCTTTTTCTGGAATCATTGAAAAACAAAAAAAAAATCGAAACGTAGTCTCTACGCTTGTGCCATTTATATTCCCAAGACTTTCAACTTCCTTTCTTCGCTCCCTGACAATGCTTTCTCTTGTTAAAATTGGATTTGATCCACTTGTATGGGCCTCTCAATCGAACTGGTATCAGAAGGCATCAGTCAGGACGGGTTTGTCAGGTACTGTTAGTTATCGCATTTGTATCCGCCGCGGTGTTAAGCATGTTTCCGTCCTGAGTCATGCGCTACCACTACTTGATAACTCTACCACTATCAGAGTAGTCATTTGACAGATTCCACCACGCTGACGATATTTCTTTCTAAGTTGGTAGAGTAAAACCACTCTTAAATGCTGTTGATGTTTTTCGCTCCAAACTGAATGAAATTGGTCCTTTTTTTGCTTCTTCCAAAACTGAGTTTCTTATTTTTGAATTGATGACCGCCTCCATTGAACCAATTCAAGTTGGTTTAGCTCTTTCAGTTCACTTTGGTATTTACCCCCACTAATTGAAACGTTAATTAAAAACTACAAGACCCTTTATAATTAGAAACTTTTGTTTCTTTGAAACAAAAGTAATAAAGTTCTACATACATCCTACCAGGCTAAAGGCCCAGCTATCGTCGCCCTTATGCCTCTGCCAGTGCTTTTTGGGTTTCCCTATTTGAAACTGTGATAGATTTTTGACGATCGTTTTATTTTGAGATTTATTAATAAGGGATGCCCTGTCATCTAGGTTCGCTGACCAAGACAATGGATTGAGAATTCCCATCTGATTATTCTCTTGTCAAGTGTTGTTGGGCATGGTATTTCATAGTACTAGAAATGGGTTTTTATGCCGAATAGGCACTTAAATGTCTAAATTGTTGATAGTTGTGTATAATCTTCGTCTTCTACCGTTTTTTTTAAACGCTCCAATCAAGTACGGTTTCGTCATGTACGGTAACATGTACGTCATGTACGGTTTCGTCAGGTAACAACAAATTATTATTATTTAGATTATTGAGCCCTATCGACAATGGGTTCTTTGGTTGTTTCATCACATTGATTTGGTTTATTTTGGTACTAAAATTTTTTAATTATTCAATTAATATTAAATTAATAATTAAAATATGATCTAAAGTTAAATCCAATTATTATTTAAATTTCAAGCTATCTGAATTACTCAGCTATATTTGAGAGTTGTTAGGCGTATTTTGGACGTTTTAAAACATTGATGCGGCTCATTTTAATGGAGACTTTGTTCCAATTAATTTAATTAACTTTATGCTAATTTTTAAACTAAATTGTTCTCAAAATTGAATTCAGTTGCCGTATTGTTTGAATTTCATATTATTTATTTATTTTGTTACATTGGTGAGTTTTTGCTTTGGATTAATGTACCCCAATTTTGTAAGTATGCCCCAATTGTGGACCTATTTAATTAAATTATTGTTAAAATTATAAATCAAACTATTATCTAAAATTAAATTAAATTGTCATTTATGAATTAGGGTATTTAAATTACTGGACTCATTTGAATTAATGAAACTAATGTATTTGTAAACTGAATTACTTTACTAATAGGATTTAATTTAATTAACAGGATTTTTAACTAAAACTAAACTCAATTAATATTCAAATTTCACATTATTTCAATTATTGAGTTTTATTGAAGGGTTGGTGCCTTGGATGTTTAAAACATTAATGTGGCCCATTTTAGTTCTGAACTTATTTGAAATATTTAAGTTAAATCGCTATTAAGTTAATTTTTGCACTTATCATTAAACTATAAATTAAGTTTTTACCCAGAATTGAATTAAATTGTTATTCAAATATCATATTACATTATCTAGATTGTTGAGCTATATTAGAGAGTTGATGCTTTGAATGTTTCAAAAATTAGTGTTAGCAATATAGTACAGATCTTGTTTAAATCTATTAAATAAAATTGTTATTAAGTCAAATTATCTATTACTGTTAGTTATAAACTAAATTGTTATCTTAAATTTAATTCAGTTATCATCTAAATTTCTTATTAATTGTGCTATTAAGCGAAGTTGAAAACCTGGTGCTTTGAATGTTTCTAAACAAGTGGGTACAAGTACATTAAACGTACTCTTTTATATACTGCATATGGAATGTCAAACTGGAGATGCTATAGATACCGGGAGAGATACCCGCCAGATTGGTTATTTCAAGGCACCGCTATTGAGAATTGGAATGCAAAGAGTAGTTTTCATTGCGTTTACGATATTAAAACAATTGTTTTTTGGGGGTTTAGGGGAGGAAAAAGGTACCTAGGTTAGGTTACGTATTTAATATACGGTATACTTTACCCCCCCCCCTCTAATGTGCAAATATATAACCAAAATTTGTTTCTAAACTATTATATATTCATCCTATTTCATTTTATTTCGTTAGCATTAACCAAACTTGACTTTTTAGCAGTATATAAAAGAGACAATTACCATCAAGTGCACGGCCCACTTTAGTACTTGTATAATTCGCTTAAAATAGAATTATAATCCATTTTTTTTTTTTTTTAGAAATCTTCCTTATCAGAAAATTGGCCAGCAAGTTGTAGTCGTCCTTGCGCAGATAGAACTTCTGACAGCTTAATGCGCCTTGTTGTTCATAAGCAACCTCTGTCATTAGATCGGTTCTTCATTCACGAGGTGACACCACAAGAGGCCCTTGCGTCGAAGCTAGATCATTCATTTGTGATTATTATTCTGAATCGATTCCAGCAAATTACAAACGTACATACATTCCAAGCTAATACAGATGTCACTAAGGTAAGTCTGGATTACTTATGCGGGGCTCCCACGGCGTCAATAAAGCTGTCCACAAAGTTAATATACCGCGTTTCTCGCGTAACTTCGTTAACTTTATTGCTGTCGGAAAAAACGTTGAACTTTATTTAACTTTTTCAAAAAAGTCCGCAAAGTTCAACCAATAGAAAAAGACTTGTGGAAAATTTCTAATAAACCCAAGACAAATTAGTGTCCACATATATAATAGTGTATAATTGTTATATATTTTGCTTGGTAAAAGAATAGGGGTTAGACAAAAAATATTTTCATTTACTATTAAAAGAAAAAAAAATGCTTAAAAGATGGTTTCCTCAACTCCACGTCTGATTATTACAGTTATTTTCTATGAAAAATTGCTGTGTATTCAAAAAGGTGAAATCCTTGTGCGAGTGGGACAAACTTTATGGTCTGCAATTTCATAAAAAACCTTATTAACTTTATTGACGCCGTTGGAGCCCCGCATTAGAGGGTGTTCTAGAACTCAGCCATTTAGAATTAGAATTAATTATTTGTTGTTCCCAGGCTACATAATAATTATTTCAGCAATTAAGTTCTGATACATCCTCAGTAGCAAAAGAGCCTTCGTGGCTTTGATTAATGATTTTCTAATCTAATACATATGTTACCAAGGTTTATTTATAGTCTATGCCTATTATGTTCCTATTGTACAAAGATTACAGTTGAAATGAAAAAAAAAATTGGAGTAAAAAATCTTTCAGATCTATAGCGCCATTTAACGAAAGTTTTAAAAGGCAATGTTTTTAATTTATCCCAGTTGAGAGATACACCAATAATTTTCTATCGAGAAAAGAAAGAGTTGTAGGTTATTGAGCTCTGCCGCATAATCAGCTAACATAATTGATTTAGTAGGGTTCAATGTACGCTATTGAATGCAATTTAATAAAAAAACAAGTTTTTTAAACTGAAAGTAAGGAGCGACATTAAAACTTAAAACGAACAGAAATTATTCCGTATATGAAAGGGGCTGTCCCCTCAACGCTTCGCTCTTTACGCTAAAGTTTTTTATTGTTTAAAAAAAATAAAGTTGTGAGACAGAGTCAAACTTTAGCGTAAAGAGCGAGGCGTTGAGGAGGGGACAGTCCCTTTCATATACGGAATAATTTCTGTTCGTTTTAAGTTTTAATGTTGCTCCTTACTTTCAGTTTAAAAAATACTGATAATAACAAATTACTGGATTTTTAAGGGCTGAGAGACCCCTACGCAAAGGCTCCTATAGTTCCTTCTATGCTTACAATACTCAGAACGGGTTAAGCACGCTTGCCTTGTTTTTGAACTAAAATTATACTAAATGATTAATATCAATAATCGTAATTGGTATTTTCAGCCTAAGACAATCAGTAAAAAAAATTACTAGATTTATAAAATGGAATTTTTGAGACAAATGTTTCCAAAGCTAGGTCACTAAAACTTTCTTTTATTTATCGAATTGCACCAATTCGTGTTCCTACATCTTATTTTAGTTCTCAAGAGACCTAGGAGTTCCTTATTTTCAAATGCTTCTGCGTAGCCACAGTAAGGAGAATATACAGTAACGACAAAGGCTATACTCTCCATTAATAGACCCTGGTGGCACGCCGATAAGGGAAGACCGGCGGCGGTGGGGCCACAATATAGCAGCGGTGGCGCGGCACCGGTGCGCCACCAATGATTTTTCTACGCCTGTGAGATGTCGGCGGTGCGCCGCCAGCGCGATCAATGTTGACCGCAAACATTAGTGTTTTCATCAGTCTTTCTCAAATCCCAGCTTGAATCAAACAGTTCGTGGTAAAGAACTGTAAGTAAGGAGCGACCCAACTCAATAGTAACTGAAACTCTAAAAAACGGAATTTTGATACCAATAGATGTTTCAAAAGAATCAGATTTAAATGCTGGTTTCAAATATATAAGCTTTATCAAGTTTAGTCTCACCCATCAAAAGTTACGTGCCTGAGAAACTTTGCCTGATTTTCGAAAAAAGGGGGAAAGACCCCCTAAAAGTTATAGAACCTTAATGGAAATTACACCATCATATTCAGCGTATCAGAAACCCTACTGTAGAGATTTCAAGCACCTATTTACAAAAATGTGGAATTTTGTATTTTTTTGCCAAAAGAAAGATCACAGATGCGTGTTTATTTGTTTTTTTTTCTTTTCCCCAGGGGTAACCGTATTGACCCAGTGGTCCTAGAATATCGTAAGAGGGCTCATTGGAACGGAATTTAAAAGTTCTAGTGTCCTTTTTAAGTGAAGAAAAAAATGGAGGGCAACTAGGCCCCCTCCCACACTCATTTGTTTCCCAAAGTCACCCAATTAAAATTTTGAGATAGCCATTTTGTTCAGCATAGTCGAAAATATAGTAAACATGTCTTTTAGGATGACTTACTCCCCAACGGTTCCCAGGGGAAGGGCTGCAAGTTATGAACTTTGCCCATTGCTTACATATTGTATTGGTTATTGGGAAGTATACAGACATTTCCAGAAAGGATTTTTTTTATGGTGGGAGGGGGGCTGGAGGAGGGGGTTACTTTGGAGAATCTTTCCGTGGAGGATGTTTCTTTGGGGTAAGGGATATTTCTATGAAGGGGGCGCCGGATTTCCAAGCATTATTTAAAAAACGATCAGAAATTAAATTTAAAAAAAACAAGTTTTTTCAACTAAAAGTTAGAAGCATCATTAGAACTTAAAACGAACAGAAATTGTTAAGTTTATGAGGGGGGTTTCCCCCAAGTCATTACCTCGCTCTTTACGCTACAGTTTTTTTTTAGTGCTTTCAAAAGAGCTATCTATTCTAATTAAACCGCCTTTGTGATTCAGGGGTTTGTGAATTAAAATTTTTTTAACTTTTAACGTAAAGAGCGTGGTATTGACTAAGGGGAGAACCCCATCATATACGTAATAACATATACGCAATAAACAAAACAATAAAAAAACAAGCGATACGGCTCAATAGTAATCGAAACTTTTAAAAACGGAATTTTGATGTCAATAAATGTATCAAAAGAATGGGCTTATAATGTGATTCTAAATATATAAATTTTATTAAGTTTAGTATTACTCATCAAAGGCTACGAGCCTGAGAAAATTTACCTGATTTTTTAAAAAGGGGAGAAACATCCCCTACAAGTGAAAGAATTTTGCTGAAAATCACACCGTCAGATTCAGCGTGTCAGAAAACCCTATTACATAGGTTTCAAGCTCATATCTGCAAAAATCTGCAACTTAGTATTTTTTGTCAGAAGAAAAATATACGAATATAGAAGTTTGTTACGTAAGTTAATTTGTAAATTACGTCAGAACCAAATTTAGAGACAGCCATTTAGCAAAAGAAAAGTAAAATTTTTATGCAAATTTTGTTTACTTATTCATTGACGGTGAGCCAAAATAAAAGCTGCATTAACTAAAAAACGATCAGAAATTAAATAAAAAAACCAAGTTTTTTAAACTGAAAGTAAGCAGCGACATTAAAACTTAAAACGAACAGAAATTATTCCGTATATTAAAGGGACTGTCCCCTCCTCACCCCCTCGCTCTTTACGCTAAAGTTTGACTCTGTCTCACAACTTTATTTTTCAAACAATAAAAAACTTTAGCGTAAAGAGCGAGGCGTTGGGGAGGGGACAGCCCCTTTCATATACGGAATAATTTCTGTTTGTTTTAGGTTTTAATGTCGCTCCTTACTTTCAGTTTAACAAACTTTTTTTTTTTTCTACAATAGATTCGGGCCTATTCATGAGTTAAAAACTTCGCAAGTCGCTTGCTGCACGCTGGTCTTCTTCGTTATTCATCAAGAGAAGTAGAAATCTGGTAGAAACGAAATAGCTGTGGCGTTTCAGATCCCTTGCATAATAGTTGAAATAATAGATAATAGATTGTGGCATTCAATAAGATCCAAGGAATCTGATTAAAAGGGAGCACACAAAAAACGGATCGGATTTTATGCTCATTTCAAATATATAAATTTCATTAAGTTTAGTGTTACCCATCTAAAGCCACGAGCCTGAAAATATTTGCCTTATTTTCTAGAAAGGGGGAGAACACCCCCTAAAGTCATAGAATCTTAATGAAAATCACACCATCAGTTTCAGTGCATCAGATAAGCCTATAGTAGAGAGTTAAAGCTCATATATGGAAATATGTGTAATTTTGTATTTTTTTTCTGCCAGAAGAAAGATCACGGATGCTTTTTTATTTGTTTGTTGTTTTTTTTTCTTCCCAGGGGTGATCGTATCTACGCAATGGTTCTTTATATATTGCTAGAGGGTACATTCAGACGGAAATCAAAAGTTCTAGTGTCCTTTTTAAGTGACCGAAAAATTGGAGGGTAACTAGGCCCCTACCCCCACTCATTTTTTCCCAAAGTCACCGGATCGAAATTTTGAGATAGCCGTTTGTTCAACATAGTCGAGAAATTTAATAACTTTTAGGTGTAAAATGACCCGCCACAGTCCCCGGGAGAAGGGCTGCATGCAAGTTGTGAACTTTACCTATTGCTTACATATAGTATTTGCTATTGGTAAGTATACAGTCATTTTTTCTTGGGGGGGGGTGTGTGCTTGGGGTGAATTTCTAAGGAGAGTTCTTTTTAATTGTCTTACATTCTCTTTGCCAAATTTTTTATATGGATATGTTCCGGGGGGATTATCCGGGGGCTTTTTTCCACGCGTTTTGTTTTCTGGGAAATAGTTTCCACAGAAGGGGACATTTCTTTAGTGACCGAGAAACCGATTATAGATTAAAGTCTTATTGCAATGAAACAATGCTAAGGAGAATTTTTCAGGGTGAATCTTCCACAAGCAATTTTACAGAAAGGGGGGGGGGGACTGTCTGGCAAGAATTTGACGGGGGGATGCACTTTACGTTGGATAAAATTTCCACAGAGGAGTTCCTAGACGGGGAGGGGTATATTTCATAGAGGGTGAGCCAGATTTAGCGGCAATATTTGAAAAACAAACAGAAATTATGCCATATATGAAGGGATGCCCCCTCCTCAATACCTTATTCTCTATGATAAAGTTTGACTGTTTACAAATTTAAACACAGGGGCTGTTTAATTAGAATAGAAAGATTTTTTTAAAAGCGCTAACAGCTTTAGCGTAAAGAGCAAGGTATTGAAAAGGGGATGACCCTTCATATTCCGATTAAATCTGCCAGAACTAATATGCAAATTTTTTTTAATTTTCATGCACGGTGAGCCAAAATCGAACCTGCATTAGTTGAAAAACATTCAGAAATTAAATAAAAAACAAATTTGTTTTTACTGAAAGTAAGGAGCGACATTAAAACTTAAAACTAACAGCAATTATTCCGCATATGAAAGGGGCTGTCCCCTCCTCAACGCCTTGCTCGTTACGCTAAAGTTTGATTCTTTTTCACCACTCTACTTTATAAAACAATAAAAGTTTTCAAAATCACACCATCAGATTCAGCGCATCAGAGAACCCAACTGTAGAGGTTTCAAGCTCCTATCTGCAAAAATGTGGAATTTTGTATTTTTTGCCAGAAGAAAGATCATGGATGCGTGTTTATTTGTTTTTTCGTTGTTTTTTTTTTCAGGGGTGATCGTATCGACCCAGTGGTCCTAGAATGTCGTGAGAGGGCTCATTTGAACGGAAATTACATGTTCTACTGCCCTTTTTGAGTAACCACAAAAATTGGAGGACATCTAGGCCCCCTCCCACGCTAAGTTTTCCCAAAATCGCCAGATCAAAGTTTTGAGATATCCATTTTGTTTAGCATGGTCGAAACATCTAATAACTATGTCTTTGAGGACGACTTAATCCCCCACAGTCTCTGGGGGAAGGGATGCAAGTTATGAAATTTGCCCATTGTTTACATATAGGCCTAGTATTGGTTGTTGGGAAGTATACAGACATTTTCAGGGGGTGATTTTTCTGTTGGGGGTGGGAGGGAGGGGTTACGTGGGAGGATCTTTCCATGGAGGAATTTTTCATGGGGGAAGAGAATCCCAGCATTATTTAATAAACAATCAGAAATTAAATAAAGTGTCTGAAGGTGTAATAAATAAAAAAAAAATTTTTTCAACTGAAAGTAAGGAGCAATGTTAAAACTTAAAATGAACAGAAATTATTACGCATATGAGGGGATCGTCTCCTCCTCAATACCTCGCTCTTTACGCAAAAGTATTTTTAGTAATTTCAAAAGAGCTATTTATTCTAATTAAACGGCCTTTGTGATTCAGGGTTCATTCTTAAAGAATTGGAAAAAAATTGAACTTTAGCGTCAAGAGCGAGGTGTTGAAGAAGGGGTGAACCCCCTCATATACGTAATAAAATCATAAGAATATAGAAGTGCGTTACGTAAGTTAATTCGTAAGTTACGTATATTTATTACTAATAAAAACGCTCGTAAATAAAATTAAAATTTCTAGTGCCCTTTTTAAGTAACCCAGGAAATTGGAGGGCAGCTAGGCCCCCTCCCCCGCCCTTTTAGTTGCTTTTTATTGTTTTAAAAAGTAGAGTTGTGAGAAAGAGTCAAAATTTAGCGTAAAGAGAGGGGTGTTGAGGAGGGGCAGCTCCTTTTATATACGGAATAATTTCTGTTCGTTTTAATATCATTCCTTACTTTCAGTTTTAAAAAACTTGTTTTTTTTATTTAATCTATGGATAGAGCTATCATAACTTACGATAGAAGTTACGAATAGTGGTAAATTTGCGTGGCTCATCAACAATTACTCTTCTAATTCTCTTTAACAAAGTTAACTTCCAGAAACCGGTTTAGTTTATAAAAAAAAACCTGATAAGGTATTTTAAGCTACCTACCTCTGTTAATTTCCCTTTTCAAAACAATTGCTTACCGTGAACTCATGAAACTGCCGTACTCTTTAAAGAAAATTTTCAGATAGTAATCAGCAGGCCTAAATGAGACCTGAGAAGATGAATAGAAGATCTTAATTTCAAACCCTCTCTGCTTCTGAGTCTTGAAATGTTCCTTTAATGCAGATACAGAGTTGTCTTAGTATTGGGAACATAAAATATATTGGCTTAGAATTGGGTAAAAATTAGTTTCGGCTTAGAATTCAGCTCAAGTTCAGGAGACTACTTTGCTAAGACTCATGGTCCGGGAAAAGCAAAGTTTAACCAAATAAGATTTTCTAATGTTCACTCTGGTAAAAGAGGGGTATAGGGGACTTCATCTCTTATAATAAGGCAGGGAGCTAATTACTTTAAAATTACCTCCCAACATCATTTTTGGGTTTTACATCCGTTCCTGAAAGTTTCTTTGACATAGGGTATCGTGAAAATAAGTTGTTGAGAAGTTACGGTACTGCGAATAAGCTGTTTAAGATGTATAATCTAGGAGAAGCAAAGTCAAAGCAGAGCAAGTTTTTTTTTTTTTTACAGGGTTATAGGATCTTTCACCCAGTTCAATGAAAAATTGGAGCCATTCTTAAAAATACTCTTTCAGAATCTATCCCAGGGCGTGAGTCTATTCCTGAAAGTTTTATTGACGTTCAACATTAAAAATATGACTTTTCGGGAAACTAAAGGCCCACGAATAAATTAGTTAAGACCTAATGTCCAGGAGAATCAGAACTAAAGCGAAGCAATTTTTTCAGATAGAGGAGGGTTGCAGGATCTTTTTCCCTTATAACAAAGCGGGATTTAGAGTTGGGAGCTTCTCAATGCCTTCCCAGTATTCATATTGCTCCTTAGATCTATTCCAGAAAGTATTATTAGCCTAGGACAAAGGGAATATAACTTTTTGAGATTTTTCACATCCTTATGCCCGTGCCACATCATAGTCACATCTATCGATAAAGAAAGCCAAATATCATTAAAGACATGGCAATTTTCTTGATTTTAGCGTCACACTGGTATTTAAAAAGCAAAAAATCTAAATTGCAAGAAATTAGTTTACAGAGCTTGCACCAACAGCAATTTGTGTCCAACTGTTCTCTACTAGTACTAATTCTTCTTAACTTTTGTCAGATTCCTCTCCCAGATAGAAAAACCGCTGTTTTAAGTTTCCATCTTTTCTAATTTTTAAAAGTGTGCCTTAAGCGTTGACTCTGATTGGTCAGTCAAGAAATTTATTCTTGAAAGTTGAACAATGTTCAACTCAAGAAATTACTAACGGCGACCGTAATTGGCGCTGTAGTCGCGCGTAATTTAGATTTTATCGACAAGTGTGACTATAATGTGGCACGGGCATTATACTACCAAGATGAGAATAATAACCTGGAAGGAAGCCAATTGGATCTGGCTTACTGATGCAAGGAAAGAAATTTTGGGTTTTAGAGCACTTAACAAGTGCTGAATCATCAGTGTTAATGCAAGAACAAAACGCTAGTTTGATGTTAAACGCTAGTTAAAGTTTTTTGATTATAAATTATTAATAATAATGAAATTGTGCAGTAATAATTTGATATTTTGTATGGGAATTGCAAACGAGTGAAGTATTAATATATTCAAGTTTCTTCTCTGGGTTACTCTGAAAGAAAACTTGGGTTAGACAATTTTAGATCTTTTTTTAAAACAAGAAATATAGATGTTATTCATTTTATTTATGATATACACCTATGCTTGAATACAGTCCAGTCCCATGGAAATGTCCAGTTCGAATCATGAGGACTTTTTGATGATGGGGCTAAATCGGCTTGTCTTGCATTTTTAGAGTATTGTCAGTGTCTTAAACTGAATGTTGTATATCTATTGAATAAATAAAACAATCTTCACATCGGTAAGGAATTGTGGATCATCTTAAACAGAACCATACTAGATAAACGCATTTTCCATTATTCTGGTAGTTACAAGTGCTTCCGGGTACATTTTATACTGATGTTGCCAGGCTGCTGCGTAGATTGAAAGTTGGCAAATATCTTTTTTTTTGTTGTAGAATTAGTAATTTTGGTTTTTTTTTATTTGGACTCGGCTCTCGGTTCGTCAACTTAGAATATATACTATTAATCTAAACATAAATTTGCAAGTATGCCACCTATATACTTGGTCAATGTTTGCATTTCTCAGCTCTGGAAACAACCATGTGGCGCAGTGACGGTATACAACGTGTACCTGACCATATCCTACAAGCTTACTCAAATTGTACCAATTTTTTTGCGTAAATAGTATCAGAACCAACGATAGCTGCAACCATTCTGCAAAGTACTTATTTCTTGTTATACAGTCCGTAGGTTATACAATCATTATACTGTGAGTAGGTTTTATGGAAATTGTACTGAATTGTATGCATTGTTTTGTTAAGTTATTTCAGGAATATGAAGTTATTTCTGGCAGCAAAGCCTGTCAAATCTTGTAGCAGGAGGTGGAAGGGATAATATTTATTTTTCTAATTCTCAGTAAAGAAGATGTGCCAAGGTTTTTTGTTTCATTTTTGATAACACTTGAAAACACTTCCTCAATTAATCACAGGTGCTCCTGGTCAGTGAAGTTGAACATAGTAGACAAACAAGTAGTTTTACAATAACAAATGGTAAAATAATAAATGAGGTGAAATAATAGAATGGTAAAATGGTAAAATAGATGCTCTAAGGCCTTTTGGTTGTTCAGGTATAACTTACAGAAATTTCAAGCCAATCAAAACTCAGTTTACACGCAACGTCCTGCGGTAGTAAATTCCATTAACACTCTACTTGAGTTCATATTTAATGTTTTTTAACAATTTTATTTGATGTTAAAACTAACTTTTTTTTGATATTTCAGCTTAACTGGACAACTAAAATCCGTGAGACTCAAGAAAGATGGAAGCACACTCTTCGGAACACAGTCTTTCGTACGCAAAAACTAAATCAAGCTCGATCAGGAGTGCGTAACTCATCAGAATGCTGAAATTCATATTAATGACTGAGATCAGAAGAATTTATTCAGAGCTGAGGTTGAGCTTATTAACCTGTCAACTAACATTTAGACGCCATTAAGTTGAGATTTTGGGCAAGATTTGGTTATGTTTTTTCCAGTTATGCAGTTTATACAGGACGAAGTTTATCCTGCAGTTTATCCTGTTTATATAGGACGTCACTTGCACTTATTTATTCCTTGTAACATATCAGACAACTTTTCAAGTACCTATCCTCCTAACTTCTGACGCCATTTACACCTCGTGATTAGTATTCTTGGTCTGCTTGAACACACTCATTAAGACCATTAAGTTCAAGAAAGATGGAAGCACACTCTTCGGAACACAGTGTTTCGTACACAAAAACTAAATCAAGCTCGATCAGGAGTGCGTAACTCATCAAAATGCTGAAATTCATATTAATGACTGAGATCAGAAGACTTTATACACCTCGTAATTGACATTTTAGCCAAGATTCGGTTATGTTTTTTTTGTTTTTTTTTAACATACTATGCTGGAGAATACGTCAAAGGGCCCAGCCCTACCCATTTAAATTTTTCTATTCCACAGCACAAACTTAAAATTTGATTTTATTGTTTTCGACATACTGTGTTGGAGACTACGTCAAAGGGCCCAACCCTGCCCATTTAAATGCTTCTGTTCCACACCACAAACTTAAAATTTGGTTTTATTCTTTTTAAGTTTTGGTTAATTTTGTCACAGGACAGTAATTTATAAATTTATTGACTCATAAAATATATACTGTTTAGGCAAACCTTATTATTCAAATTAATAAAAAAAATGGCATTTAAGTTCAACCAAGCTTCGGATATTTGACCTTAAAGATGGTTAATGTAAGGAATGTGATTTTATAGAACTATACATTTTATTGGGAACAAATTTTTATTGTGATTAGTTAAAGTATTGTATTTTAGTCTACTTTTGTTTCTAGGATAGTGGATTTAAACTGAATTTTACTTCTGCATAGGCACTTTACTCTTTACCCTCTGGCAAAGAGGGGGAGGGATACAAAAATACTTTTAAAAACACCCCGAAAATTTGTTTATATGCATTTTTTCTACGTTTTTAAGAGTCGAGCAAAAAAAATTATTTTTTTGTGGGGGGGAGGGGTTCAAACTTGGTAATCCTCACCCCTGGATACTGGCCACACCTGAATTGCTTATGAATAGTCATTATGAATAAAAGAATTGGTACGGTGAAATATAATTAAAAGGCTTCCCCCCCACACATACAAATTTCAACATTTAAAGACTGTTTAAAAGATTTTTTTTATTTCCCCATAATCTGTCCATTTTTGTTCTTGTTTCGAGATCAAAACCGTTCCTATATTTGTGAATGGTAAATCTACATATAAAATAGGATGCATGTTTGTGTGGCTTGTATACATTGCTACAGTATTCATCTGATCGCCAAGAAACTATATGAAGTAGTTGAGTACACTCTTGAAAAGGTTTTAGATTGACCCCCCCCCCCACCCACCCAAGGCCCTCTTTATACTTTTCGAGCTGACTGAAATTATAGACCCATCAACACGAATAATTGACAGTCTCTTTCGGTCATTTTAGTCACATTTTCTGGATATCAAATTAATAGGCCGGTTAGTTTGAATTCTCTCATCTAACACACTTCTGAAATTGTGAAATTTGTTTTTCGATAAATTCTCTGAATTTGGTATTCTAACAGTCTCGTTAATTGGGAATTCAGCCTCATACTTTTCAATATAAAAAATACTATCGTTATTTTGCATGTTTAGAAAATTTTTCATGGGGAATTTGTCGGTGGATATTTTTCGCGGGGGGGGGGGGGTCCGTGACTTGTATGTCTTTTTCTGATCCTTTTTATGCGTAATCAAAATAAATTAATTAGGTAATTTATATAGATGTAGGGCAAGGATAACTTTATTCAGCCTGGTGTCACCTCTAATTCGGAAAGCATGACGTTTGAAAAAAATTGATGTTCACTTTCATCGATTCTCCAATGAAGGGGGATTGTCAGGGGCAAATTTTCTAGGGGACAATTTCGTGCAAGGAGGTTTTCCGTAGGGGGAGGGGGAGAATTTTCTGTGAAGGAAGAGTTTTTCGTAGAGGGAATTTTCCAGAGGAGAATTATCCGAGGATTTTCCAAATACTTTGTATTTAAAAATACGATCATTTTTAATACTGGGGGGGGGAGAGGTCGGCGCGGGTGAACTTTCCGTGGAGGGGAATTTTCTGCGAAGAAATTTTTCTTGAATTTCCTTTCTTTTGAGATCACAGCAATGCGCGACGGGTAAGGTAGTTTAAAATAAAAGTAGGGATTGCATAATTTTATCGTTTTTTTTACTCATCTCTGAGTCTACTTTACTAAAATGCCAAACTTAAGGTTTTTTTTTACCACAATCTTACGTCTCATTGTTTAGAATTTATTTTTTAGTTCTTTTTTTATTATTTATTATTGTTTCTCGAATTTTACTACGAATGAGAACCTATTCTTTTCTTATGATCTATTGTGTATAAAAAGCAAATAAATATCTGTTTTTACGGTACCTTATGTGGCATAAAACTAGGTTAATACACAATAACATAATGACCAATTGGAGGAGTGAGAAGGGTGCAGGAGGAGGTAGTTATTACCTCCCCATGAACACAATCAAAAAGTTCGTGGTAACGAACTAGTAAGGAGCGACCCGGCTCAATGGTAACCGAAACTCTAAAAAATGGAATTTTGATACCAATAGATACATCAAAAGAATCAGATTTTAATCCTGATTTCAAAAATATAAGTTTCATCAAGTTTAATCTTACACATCAAGATTTGGCGTATCTATACGCCAAATCTGGCTGAGAAAATGAAGATGGCTGAGAAAATTAAGATGGCGATTAGATGGCGTATCTAAATCGCCTGAGAAAATTTGGCTGATTTTCGAAAAAAGGGGGAAAGACCCCCTAAAATTTATAGAACCTTAATGAAAATCACACCATCATATTCAGCGTATCAGAGAACCCTACTGTAGAGGTTTCAAGTTCCTATTTACAAAAATATAGAATTTTCCATTTTTTGCCAGAAGAAAGATCACCCGATGCGTGTTTATTTGTTTTTTTGTCGTTTTTTTTTCTTTTCCCTAGGAGTAATCGTTACTCGGGAGAATCTTTCCGTGGAGGATGTTTCTTTGAGGTAAGGGACATTTCTATGAAGGGGGCGCCGGATTTCCAAGCATTATTTAAAAAACGATCAGAAGTTAAATTAAAAAAAAAAATTTTCAACTGAAAGTAAGAAGCAACATTAGAACTTAAAACGAACAGAAATTATTACGTATATGAGGGGGTTCTCCCCCAATTCAATACCTCGCTCTTTAAGCTACAGTTTTTTTTAGTGCTTTCAAAAGAGCTATCTATTCTAATTAAACGGCCTTTGTGATTCAGGGGTTTGTGAATTAAAATGTTTTTAACTTTTAACGTAAAGAGCGTGGTATTGACTAAGGGGAGAATCCCCTTATATACATAATAACATATACGTAATAAAAAAAACAATAATAAAAAAAACAAGCGATACGGCTCAATAGTAATCGAAACTTTTAAAAACAGAATTTCTATGTCAATAAATGTATCAAAAGAACAGGCTTGTAATGCTGATTCTAAATATATAAATTTTATTAAGTTTAGTATTACTCATCAAAGGCTATGAGCCTGAGAAAATTTACCTGATTTTTTAAAGGGGGGGAAAACATCTCCTACAAGTGAAAGAATTTTAATGAAAATCACACCGTCAGATTCAGCGCATCAGAAAACCCTATTACATAGGTTTCAAGCTCATATCTGCAAAAATCTGCAACTTTGTATTTTTTGCCAGAAGAAAAACATACGAATATAGAAGTTCGTTACGTAAGTTAATTTGTAAATTACGTCAGAACCAAATTTAGAGACAGCCATTTAGCAAAAGAAAAGTAAAATTTTTATGCAAATTTTGTTTACTTATTCAATGACGGTGAGCCAAAATAAAAGCCGCATTAACTAAAAACTGATCAGAAATTAAATAAAAAAAAAAGGTTTTTTAAATTGAAAGTAAGGAGCGACATTAAAACTTAAAACGAACAGAAATTATTCCGTATATGAAAGGGGCTGTCCCCTCCTTAAAGCCTCGCTCTTTACGCTAAATTTTGACTCTGTCTCACAGCTTTATTTTTTAAATCAATAAAAAACTTTAGCGTAAAGAGCGAGGCGTTGAGGAGAGGACAGCCCCTTTCATATACGGAATAATTTCTGTTCGTTTTAAGTTTTAATGTCGCTCCTTACTTTCAGTTAAAAAACTTGTTTTTTTATTTAATTATGCACAAAGACTGCGCATAATTATGCCCTAAACATTAAAATCTGTTTTTCTCCTGTTCAAAATGTCCTGTTCCTAAAATTTATTTTTTAGTATAAAATTAAGAGTGGTAGTTTCACTAAAAACTTAATTTATGATGGAGAATTAATCGATGGGACATCGCAGCCCATTGGTCTTGAGCTGCTTGTTAAAATTCAGTATTTCCACTTCAACTGATTTGTCAACAGATCTACCGAATTCTCAATCCACCTCCAGACAAAATAAAAAGATACCAAAACTATTTTTGGAAGAAAACCAATAGATGACTCTCAGGCTGAGAGCCAACTGCCGATTTTCTACCGAAAACCGCTAAGATTTCATAGATTGTTTGAAAAGAAAAGAGGAAACACTGCCTAGATCCCTGAAATAGATAAATTCCCGCCTAAATTACTAGATCACTAAATATGAGAAAGCCTGGGCGCTTTTCAACGGATATTGAGTGTCTTTAAAAAAAAAAGTAACAGACACTATTTTCAATTACCAAATTTTATGTTTTAAGACGGTTTTCGAAAACGAAAAAAGATTTATGCTCCATTACCTTGTGTAAGCAAGTTCAATTGACCGATAGCATCCCTTTTCTTCTATATTGTTAGGATCTTGACGTAAATAGAGGGTTGGCTCTTTTCTCAAATTTCCTGTTTTTTCATGGTTGTAACAATAGCTACAAGCTAGTTAAGAGGGAACCATAGCCCATAGAAACCGAGTTTAAAAACTCATGTTAAAAAAAACGGTAGTGGGAAAATCTTTTATTCAAAGGTTTTTCAGCAATAACTATTACATAGGTTTAACTTAATAGTAAAAGTTTATTGTGAAGACGAATTTATGGGGATATTAGAAACCTTGAGCTTCCCCCCCCAAAAAAAAGAAGAAAATGCTGATGATTGAAATAAAGAACTCGCCGTCAGAATTGCCATGGTTGAAAATCCTAAGCTGGATACTTTTAAGTTTCATACCAACTCTTTCAGTAATGTTCGTCTCATAACAATATCAAAGTTATCTTTGGGCACATAAGTTTGTACGCGATCGATAAGCACTGTCTGGCAAACCAGAGGGCAGTATGAGGTAGCATACGGGAAGATCTACCCACAATTGACATTTGCAAATGCTGTGCTGATTTTCTTCTACAGATTTGGTGCTGTAGTCTTTATGTCTAGCAGGGAAAATGATCGAAAATGGAAAATTGCAAATTAATGAATGATGTTGGAATCATGGACCCTCTGTCCCAGGAAGGCTTGAGCGTGGACTCTGACGCACTTCTTAATAATGATACATACCGGTCGAAGATTGTGGAAGATTTACATCAACCCCTCAGGAATGGAGCCGTAGAGACCCAAGAGCAGCAAGTAATAGCTGTTAAAATCTTGCACGGAAACGTTTGTAGGACAATTTTTGCTTACCGAAGCTGGTCTGAATCTGCCGGTTGGGGCTGTCCAACACAAGGGGGGGGGGCAACAATTGTGGACACATTGACCCCACTGAGGATGGCTCGTCTATAAAGGGAATAAAAAGACATAGGCAAGCCCGTCTAAAAATACCACGCCCAAGGTATATCAGAGACTAGAGTGATCTACCAGAGTACCCCTGATTTGAATGAAAAGATAATAAGCGATCATCTATGGGAATTAGTTGCGGTCTTCCAGGCTGAAAAGTTTGAGAACAGGAAGCTACGAGACTGATTCAAATTAGAAGTTCAGGTGGGTATACATTTATCGTATCTGATAAAGAAGCACATCTCAAGGCTCTTGAGACAATGAAAAGCAGGCGCAAAAGTGAGATGGAATATTATGAAGCATTAAATAGACTAGCATCCAACGGAAATCGAATTTCACTGATGCAGACTCCAGGACAATCTGGGCCCACATGTGATGAATTGGCAGATGAATCAGTTAATACTGGAGCATCAATGAGATGCTGTGGACCATAACCTTTCATTCTCATCTCTCGAAGCTGCTGGTACGCGGCAATTTGGAGATTGCAAGGTTGGGACGCAAAGAAAATGATTCCCCAGTTTAATCCCACACTAACTAAATACATTTTGCGACTCCATAGGTTTGAAATGTGAATGTTAACTAAAGCCATCACAGGTCTTGGGAATTTTAGAGTCATCTTATCCGAATAGGAAGAGCTCATTTTCCAGTTTACTAAAAATTTGAGATGACTATAAAGAATAAAGCATCAAATAGAAAAATGTCTGACTAGGATTAGATACCCATTGGAGGTGTATCATCAACTACATGCTAATTTGTAAGACGTGGTTAGACAAGGTAATGTTTTGCATCTAGAAAAATGCACCATACGGATGGGAAAGCTAAATACTAGTCCTCCCGCCGCTGATTAGCTTTTTTTTTCTCTTTTGGAATGGAGACAACGGGTTTTTGAGCCCTACACCTCAATTCAGTTTGATGAGTCCACCCACAAAAATGATAGTAATAATACTGGCGACCGATGCGTTGTGACCATAATTAGTAGGAGCAGTAGGCACAGATAGCAGGAATAGAGAATAGTTACTCACTACCCTCTGGGGAATTGTGAAATATTCAAGTCAAGACTTCTAAAGAAGGCTTGTTAGTCCGTGCAGTAAAGTATCCATAAACTCATGTCCATTCCAGCGAAGCTACGTTTCGACAAATAAGTGCAAATTTTACTCGGTAGGTGGATAGTATTCACTTCAATCCTACAAAACGTTTAGCTCCACACATGTTAGGATCTGCGACAATCAATGCTATAACTTTCTTTGTCTCTGAATTTGGTAATTAGCCAATCCAAAGACATTCTGATTTGCAACTTGGTTCTCCAGCCAAGCTTGTGATTTTTGATGAGGGAGATTGGCTTTTGTTTTCTTAACCTTAGGGGACAGGGAGATATTAAGCAATTTTTCTGCGGGAGTGGGAACAAAACAGAAAACAGCGTTATAGGCTACTTTTTTTGTTAAAGGCAGTAACAAGCTTTAGACTAATCATAAAAGGAATCCAGCCAACCCCCTCTGCTCGTAAGCTTGATGCTATACTAATGTAAACATTTTATGCAGCAAATACCAGTATCTGAATTAGCAATCCCACTGTACACAGTCACCACAAAAGTAGGGTCCAATTCGAACATTTAGTGAAAAATACAAAATTAAACACCAAAGCTAGAGAGAATAGATAAAAAGTCGAAGAAATATATTATTTATAATTTAGTTTATCTAGCATTTGACAGGAGAACGCCTTTAGAATGGCAATTATTTTTTGCAGCCGTAATAAAAAAAGAAAACTTTGTCTGAAGCAACCCCATTCAAACCACTGTTGCTTTGCAACATTATCATTGCTCTCAAATTACTGTCTTATCATAGATGTTTGTTTCGTGCAATGTTTATACATCAATGGGTCTTCAAATATTTCAGATTTACAAAAAAGCGCTTAATTGGGAAATGAGCACGACAAATTTATACCATATTCTATTATTGAATTATGTGCAGCGTTGCCAAAACGATTTGATAATTTTTTTGGTTAGCAATGCATATACTTTTATAAAAAATCACGACCTAACCCATTCCTTCTAAAAGTTGTAAAAGCAGTGAAGAAATAATTGAAAATAATATTAGTAAACTACTTGATCCCCCCCCCCTTGTTAATTTCAAATAAGTCTATAACATTGGTAAATTCATATTGCGAATAATAACTTATTCTTATTTTATTGCAAATTCGTGAATTTTAAGTAATTTCACTCTGTGTTTCACTGCCATCCATCCAATAATACTGAATTTTCAAGAAAAGGAATTTCATTTGGAAAGGCACGAAATGTGAAATCTACAAATTAATAAAAAGTAAAATAATATTAACGACATAAAGCTTAATGAATTTAATATAAAATATAATTACAAAAAAGTTATTATAGAAAAAAAAATCCATGCAAAATTATCAGAGAATATTAAAAATTCAGAAACATAAAATGAAGGCAGTTTTGACATAAACAACCTTTGAAAAAAAAAAAAAAACAATATTATATCTAACTATAGCGATATTACGCATCCACAGAGCGCCAGTACCTTTTTTTTCTCCTAAAGGGGTTTTAGCACCCAATTTAATTAAAGGCTCAGTCACAATGAGGTATAGCTAACGCCAAGACTTCTTTTCACGCCAGAGCCATTCACAACCAGAATTAGCAATATTCCGGAGACAGCTAGAATCAGCGCCGTAATTCAGTCTATTCATCTTTTTCTTTCTTTTTTTTCAAGAAGACTAGCCGTTCAGAGAGCTTCATGATCAATCCTAAGCTGTATAGAAAATAATAATCAAACCCCCAATAATCAAACAAGAAGACGAAGAACCATATGGAGAAAATTCTCTATCTTGACGAGCCTGAACTAGCCAAAAGGATAAATCTTATTATGAATTAATCTTACAATAACAAAAATATTGACCTTAGTTATATATTGCTGTTATGTAAAAATAGCAATATAAGAATTTATCCATAAGATGAACATTTTCTATCTTAACAAGCTTGAACTAGCCAATCCATTATATCTTCTTGAAAAAAGGTCTGACGTTAACAAAAATCTGGGCGATACTTAAATTTCGCGGTTAGGTAAAATAGCTGCGTAGGAATTTAACGTACGGTAGATGTTTGGTATCTTAACATGCCTAAGCTCGTCATTAAGATAAATATTATTGTGAATGGGTCTGAGGTTGGCTCAAATCTCAACCTTAGTCAAAGCGAGTTGAATCTCGCTGTTAGCTCAATCTTAGCATTAGGCAAGCCTTGTTGTGAATGAGGCTTTGGAGACTAAAGGATTTCCAGCGATTGGTGAGATTAATCGTTTCGGCCCTTCATTGGCGAATCCTAGTCTATTTGCCCCCTCCATAAATATTTATTGGTATTTATCTAAGGAAGATGCGACATCTAATAATTCAGAATACGAAAACAAGTAGTTAACGGACAATTAAAAAAAACCGTTTTGTCACTACCATTGCAGAAGAAAAATCCAATAATTTAGTAAAACTTGCCAAAAACCGAATCTGTTAGACTCAAAATTGGATTGCGTGACACGGTTTGAAACGCTTGGCTTTATATAGCAATCCCTTGAAAAAAGAAGTCTCTATCAATTGGTTAAATTCGTTTCCTCATGCAGGGCGTCGACAATTGTTGACCATTCAATTGCCAAGTCTTTTTTTGCAGACAGCAGCTGCAGCAAGAGCTAGGATCGATAATAGGGACAGCAGCTGGGGTACAAAACAGAGATCAACCCCCTGTGCTACCACAGGACATAATATATTTTCTTCCAAAAAAAATTGGTGTTTTTTTTCTCACTCATAGAACGGGGTTGGAATCTGGGTTAATTGAAACAAAATTTTAAACAGTCAAGAAACAAGAAACTAGTTCTTGAGTTTTTCTGGCCTCAGTAAAATTAGTATAGTTCCACCTTTTGTACCATGAATATCTTAGAGCAAGCTGTCTTAAATGTAGAGATACTTCTTAGAAGAGCACTTTGTATTTCTACGATAAACTTAAACTTATTTATCAGCTTCTTCTTTGAAATTACAGTCATTTCCAATTTTATTAAAGATGAAATCCAATCAAGAAAACAACAGAAACTTTCTTGTGAAAAAGGCCTGTGAAAAAGGCCTAAGGTTGTGAAAAAGGCCTTTTCTTGTGAAAAAGGCCTGTTCACTAAAACCAGAAAATCAACAACAGAAACTAAAAAAAGAAAGGACTAGAATTCAAAGGGAAAATGCTGATTTTATAAAAGTGTACTGTTTTTTTTAAGGATAGATTTTGGGTGGATTTTTCTTACTCCCCACAAGGGTGCAGGTATATGAGAAGATTTTTGTGACTGATACTCTATGAAATTAACTGATTTAAGAGCTACAAGATTTCCAGAGCTCCACAAGTAGTTAGAAACATCAAATATACATGAAACATATGTATCTGGATTGGAAGATTATATTAGTTACTAAAATTCACCAGGTAGAGTTCTGTAAACAGGCTTAAATTATATATATATATATATTTATATATATATATATATATATATATATATATATATATATATATATATATATATATATATATATATATATATATATATATATATATATATATATATATATATATATATATATATATATATATATATATATATATATATAGTGAGCGAGCGAGCGAGCGAGCGAGAGAGTGATATATATATATATATATATATATATATATATATATATATATATAGTGTGATATATAGTGATATATATATATATATATATATATATATATATATATATAGTGTGTGTGTGTGTGTGTGTGTGTGTGTGTGTGTGTGTGTGTGTGTGTGTGTGTGTGTGTGTGTGTGTGTGTGTGTGTGTGTGTGTGTGTGTGTGTGTGTGTGATATATATATATATATATATATATATATATATATATATATATATATATATATATATATATATATATATAGTATATATATATATATATATATATATATATATATATATATATATATATATATATATATATATATATATATATATATATATATATATATATATATATATATATATATATATATATATATATATATATATATATATATATATATATATATATATATATATATATATATATATATATATATATATATATATATATATATATATATATATATATATATATATATATATATATATATATATATATATATATATAAATATATATAAATAAATGTAGTATATATATATATATATATATATATATATATATATATATATATATATATATATATATATATATATATATATATATATATATATATATATATATATATATATATATATATATATATATTCTTTTAGGAGAACAATAACTATTTTCAATCACCCAGAAAATCATGTTTTTAGCCACATCCAGCCTCGCTCTTATTCCCTTTTAACGCAACATAATAAATCCTTTATGGCAGATTACAGAGTCGCTGACACACATCCAGTTGAGCCTTTGCTTTAAAATTCACATATAATAAGAAAAAACACATAAACCTACAATTTGCTTTAAATTAAACTCATTTTGAACCAGTAATGTCACATCTTCAGATATTCACAATCTTAAAAAAAAAAACAGAATATAATATCAGCTGATATTTGTGCATTCTGGTGTTAAACAAAACAAAAAAGAAATACATCCAAAATCTAATTTCGAACCATGTTTTAAAATAGCTGAGCTTTCCCAGCCTTTCTCACTTGGTTTTGCCTTACACTTACATCCTAAATCAGAAACACTAGAAACAATCTTAGCACTATCACCAATAACATAATTTATACCATCCACAATTGTGCCAAAATGGCTGTAATTTATCAACTCAAATGTATTTTCAAATTTATCAAGAAAAATGACACAGTGATTTTCAGAATTATACTCACACTTTCCATAATATGGCAAATAAATATCATTTGATATCTGAGTTCCAACTTCAACTGATGTTTTATTTATTGGAAACGGAGGCAACTCACAATCAATAGGCACAAGAAAAGCATAAGTTGTCCTTAAGCTGGTAGAAGCAGCCGTTCCTCCGTTAGTTACTATTTTATTACCGTTAGTTACTGTTACTTCGTTAGTTATCATTTTATTCGAGCTACCCACAGCGCTTTCCTTTGACAGATAATTTGCCATTAGGCTTTCATCAAAAACATTGGCCTGTAATTTAATTTGATAGTGATGTTTGATTGCTTCAGGCACTTTAATTCTTAATCTTCCATTTAAGCGGACTTTCCGTCTAAAAGGAGGGAATTTTCGAGACCCTTTACGCAGAAATGCAATTTGGACTTCGTCTTGATCTATAGGTTTTGATAGCAAATCCCAGTAGCGTAATCTTTCAGATAACTTATCTGTTACTAGCCTCTTTTCTTCAATAAACTGATGCGGATGGTTAGGACACATCCACAGTCCAGTTGGTACATGAGCAAGAGGGGGAGTTAAGCAATCTAAGTGATAAAAGAGGGAGCAGAAGTCGCACGATAATAATGGAGCATGCCGACATGTTCGTCTGCAAACAAAACAAAGTTTAAACGGCTTATGGACAATACCATTTTCAAATACTTCAAATGGTCTTTTTGAGAGACTTCTTGATTCACCAGGAAAATTCACATTGGGTAAGTAGATATATTTTTTTGCAAGTTTGAAACTTTTTGAGTTTGATGATTCTTCCACGGCCTTGAATTTTTCGTGAGCTAATGTGAGTTTAAATCCTTCGTCAACTTGCGTTTCACCATCTACTATGTCAGGCTTCGTTTTACCATTTACAATCCAAACAGTCTTTTTAGCTTCATCTCCATCAACACCATTTAGCTTTTTTCTCTTCTTATTATTTTCAATTTTAGAGTCTTGGATCTTTCTTTTCTGAATATCCTGTGAACAGCGTCGGCACATCCATTCTTGCGGCAGATCATCAACATCAAGCGGGGGTTCATGGCACAACATATGAAACGAAGATGGACATCTGTCACAGCATATGATATCACCTCCTTCTCCACATGAGTCACAGAGATCTCGATTATGTCCTTTGCCAGGGACTTTAAAATAATGATGTAAATTTTTTCCTTGGCTTTCAGGTGGTTTGTCATCGAATTCAGATGGAGGTGCTAACAATGCCATAATCTTGGGCATCAAGCCCTCTTCTTCGCGTGGCGGGCGTTTCCAAGACATTTCTAAAGAGAAAAGACAATTAAGACTAGAACGAAAAAAGAGCTTAACCTGACTAAAAACAATCAAAGGTTCAACAAAAAAAAGAAAGAGATAAGAAACGAACGTTTTCAAGACATTTCTGAAAAGAAAACTACAATGAAAACTAGAACACTAAAAGCTTAAAAAGAGCTGCAACCGATTAAGAACAACCAACGGTTAAGAGACGAACGCTCTTCCCCTTCACCCTGGTATTTTTAGACACGTTTTACCCCTTTAGTGCACCCGAGTTATTCAGAGGTCATTTGGAGAAGGTACTGAATCATCATACATTAATCATTAAGGAGCGACATTAAAACTTAAAACGAACGGAAATTATTCCGTATATGAAGGGGGCAGTCCCCTCCTCAACGCCTTGCTCTTTACGATAGTGTTTTATTATTTTAAGAAATAGAGTTGTGAGAAAGAGTCGAATTTTAGCGTAAAGAGCGAGGCGTTGAGGAGGGGACAGCCCCCTTCATATACAGAATATTTTCGGTTCGTTTTAAGTTTTAATGTCGCTCCTTACTTTCAGTTAAAAAAAACTTTTTTTTATTTAATTTCTGAAAGTTTTTGAATTAATGCAGGTTTTGATTTTGGCTAACCGTACATGAATAATGGAAACGAAATTTGCATAATCATTGCCCTTTTTTTTGCTAAATTGCTTTCTCGAAAGTTGTTTAATTTTATTTACGCAGAATTTCATTAGTAATAAATAAAGGTAACTTACGAATTAACTTACGTAACGAACTTCTATATTCGTATATTTTTATTATGTATATTAGGGACTTCTCCCCCTACTTAATACTTCGCTCTTTGCACTAAAGTTCGAATTTTTTTCCAATTCTTTAAGAATGACCCCCACAAAGGCCGTTAATTAGAATAAATAACTCTTATGAAAGTGCTAAAAAAAACTTTAGCGTAAAGAGCGAGGTATTGACTAGGGGGCGAACTCAATCATATACGTAATAGTTTCTGTTCGTTTAAGTTTTGATGTTGAAAAATTTTTAAGTTTTTTTTTTTTTTTTATTTAAATTCTGATTTTTTTTTTTTTAATAATGCTGGGAAATCCGGGAAACACTTCATAGCAATGTCCCTTTCCCCATGAAAACTTCCTCTATGGGAAAGATCCTCCCACGTAACCCCCCCCCCGCCAGCAACTACAAGAAAAAATCCCCCGTGAAAACTTCCTCCATGGAAAGATCCTCCCACGTAACCTCCAACCCCCCCCCAACTACAAGAAAAAATCCCCCCTGAAAACGTCAATATACTTCCCAATAACCAATACTATACGGTAGCCTATGTAAACATTGCGCAAGGTTCATAACTTGCAGCCCTTCCCCCAGGGACTGAGGGGGATTAAGTCATCCTCAAAGACATAGTTATTGTATTTTTCGACCATACTGAACAAAATGGCTATCTCAAACTTCTGATCGGATGACTTTGGGAAACAATGAGCGTGGGAGGGGGCCTAGTTGCCCTCCATTTTTTGTCACTTAAAATGGGCACAACAACTTTTAATTTCCGTTCGAATGAGCCCTCCAGCGATATTCTAGAACTACTGGATCGATACGATCACCTCTGAAAAACAAAAAACACACACATCCGTGATGTTTCTTCTGGCAAAAAATACAAAATTCGACATTTTTGCAGATAGGAGATTGAAACTTCCACAGTAGGGTTCGCTGAATCTGATGATGTGATTAATGTTCTATGACTTTTATGAGATGTTTCCCCTTTTTTCGAAAATAAGGCAAATTTTCTCAGGCGTAACTTTTGATGAGTAAGACTAAACTTGATGAAGCTTATAGATTTGAAATCAGCATAAAAATTTGATTCTTTTGATGTATCTATTGGTATCAAAATTCCGTTTTTTAGAGTTTCGGTTACTATTGAGCCGAGTCTCTCCTTACTTACAGTTCGTTACTACAAACTGCTTGATATGATTGTTTAATTGAAAGTTTATTGTTTATAACGTATTGCCTAATGTTTTTAAATTCACCAAGTAGCGTGTTTGTTAAATAGTTACTTTTCTTCACTACCGCTTGAATGGCCCCTAAATGGCACCCACTCTTTCCCCTCCCCCCAAAAAAATACTGTAGATACGCCCCTGGCTAAAGGAGATATTTAAAAAAAAACACTGAAATACACTATAGTCTACGCATCCAGGTTGTCAAAACCGTTTATCTTCAATATTTCAAGAACAGTTAAGGAAGGGTATTAAGTTGAAATATTCAGAGAATGTTGAGGGAGAGGTTGAACTTAAAGACACTATGTGCATCCCAGTTTTTGATGGGCATAGCTGCAATATCTCAGGAACGGCTAATATTATTAAGCTGAAACTTTCACGAAATGTCAATTCGGATGCTGAACTAAACCAGAAGACACCATAGGCATTCTTGTTGTCAAAATGGCAGGTCTGCAATATCTCAGGAATCGTTAAGGGTATTAAGATAAAACTTTTGGAATATATTAAGGAGGATACTGAATCTAATCAAAATACAATTATATGCGTCTCGGTTGTTAAAAGGGCGTATGTGCAATATTTCAGGATCGACTAATGGTAGGCTATTCAGGGGAACTTTCTTCAAACTTTGTTGTTATTGATATTTTATATCAATTTCAAAAGTTTCAAATTAATATTTGAAACTTTCAAGGGATATTGAACTGCATCAAAAGATAGTATGTATATTCAGCTGAATTATATGAAGGGTGGAAGGGGTGCAGGAAGCTAAATTCTTGCCATAAGGACATCTAAAAAAAAAGTGATTTAGATCTCGGCTAAACACAGCAGGCTAGAAAGAAAAAGCAAGTACCATAGTTGCCCTTATTCTAGGACTACACCTCACTTACCTTTTTTAGAGGGAAGTCAGGGGAGGTAGATTCCTAGATTCTTGTCAGTGGACACCTACCAAGAGGGGTAATCATATCTCAGTCAAACGTTTTGGGAAGCATGACAGAGTATCCTAGTTGGGTCTTTTGGTTTCCAGACACAATCCATCCTATGTGGGGGAGGGGTGTCCCTTCTATTCATATCAGTAGGATATCTTCCAGAAAAATAATTTGTTGGGTTTCAGCCATACTCTGTGAAAAGTAAGAGCTATCGCCTTAGTTATACATTTTGTAGATCCGGACCCCACGTGACCTACGTGGGCAAGTGAAAGGGGAAGGATTCCTTA